>NC_057813.1:41350198-41538283 GCF_018294505.1 Triticum aestivum | reverse complement strand
TTCTGGACTCCAATACCCTTCATCCAATATATCAATCTTCACCTCCGGACCATTCCCGCGTACCTCGTCATGTCTGGGATATCATTCGGGACTCCGAACAACCTTCGGTAACCACCATAATGACTCAACTATACTTATACTGTCACCAAACGTTAAGTGTGTAGACCCTGCGGGTTCGAGAACTATGCAGACATGACCAAGACATCTCTAGGGTCAATGACCAATAGCGGTACCTGAATGCCCATATTGGTTTCTACATATTCTATGAAGGTCTTATCGGTTGAACCTCGATGTCAAAGATTCAGCTAATCCCGTATGCAGTTCCCTTTGTCTATCGGTATGTTACTTGCCCGAGATTCGATCGTCGGTACCTCCATACCTAGTTCAATCTCTTTACCGGCAAGTCTCTTTACTCGTTCCGTAATGCAAGATCCCGTGACAAACTCATTGGTCACATTTCTTGCAAGCTTATTATGATGTTGTATTATCATGTGGGCCCTGAGATACCTCTCCATCATACAGAGTGGCAAATCCCAGTATTGATCCATGCCAACTCAACATACACCCTCGGAGATACCTGTAGAGCACCTTTATAGTCACCCAGTTACGTTGTGATGTTTGGTACACACAAGGCACTCCTCCGGTGTTAGTGAGTTTCATGATCTCATGGTCATAGGAACATTTACTTGACATGCAGAAAAACAATAGCAATAAACTTGATACAATCATATGCTACGTTCATAGTTTGGGTCTTGTCCATCACATCATTCTCCTAATGATGTGATCCCGTTATCTAATGACAACTCTTGTCCATGGCTAGGAAACCATAGCCATCTTTGATCAACGAGCTGGTCCGGTAGAGGCTTACTAGGGACATGTTGTTGTCAATGTATCCACACATGTATTTGAGTTTCCAGTCAATACACTTATAGCATGGATAATAAACGATTATTGTGAACAAGAAAATATAATAATAACCACTTTATTATTGCCTCTAGGGCATATTTCCAACAGTATCCCTTGCACTAGAGTCAATAATCTAGCATTACATGGTAATGAATCTAACACCCATAGAGTTCTGGTGTTGATCGTTGAGGGAGTCCCGGATTAGGGGGTGTCCGGATGGCCGGACTAAGACCTTTGGCTGGACTCCCGGACTATGAAGATACAAGATTGAAGACTCCGTCCCATGTCCGGATGGGACTTTCCTTGGCTTGGAAGGCAAGCTTGGCGATACGATATGAAGATCTCCTCCCATTGTAACCGACTCTGTGTAACCCTAGCCCTCTTCGGTGTCTATATAAACCGGAGAGTTTTAGTCCATAGGACGAACAACAATCATACCATAGGCTAGCTTCTAGGGTTTAGCCACTCCGATCTCGTGGTAGATCTACTCTTGTACTACCCATATCATCAATATTAATCAAGCAGGAGTAGGGTTTTACCTCCATCAAGAGGGCCCGAACCTGGGTAAAAACATCATGTCCCTTGTCTCCTGTTACCATCCGCCTAGACGCACAGTTCAGGACACCCTACCTGAGATCCGCCGGTTTTGACACCGACATTGGTGCTTTAACTGAGAGTTCCTCTGTGTCGTCGCCTTTAGGCCCGATGGCTTCTTCGCTCGTCAATCGCGATGCGGTCCAGGATGAGACTTTTCTCCCCGGACAGATCTTTGTATTCGGCGGCTTCGCACTGCGGGCCAACTCGTTTGGCCATCTGGAGCAGATCGAAAGCTACGCCCCTGGCCATCAGGTCAGGTTTGGAAGCTTAAATTACACGGCCGACATCCGTGGGGACTTGATCTTCGAAGGATTCGAGCCGCAACCGGGCGCGCCGCACTGTCACAATGGGCATGATTTAGCTTTGCCGCCGGACAACGCCCAGAGCATCGCTCAGGTGTCCGCTCCGACCATTAGCTCGGAGCCCACCGCGCTAGTCGGGGATGGAAGGTTGGACACCACCCCGGAAGCTGCAACCTCTATGGCGATAGAGCCGGATACCAGCCTAGTCCTTCGGAAGGCCCGTGAGTCCAAGGTGCCGGACTCCGCTCCGGACTCCGTAAATCCCGCACCTCTTCCGATTAAGCCCGATTGGGCTCCGATCATGGAGTTCACCACCCCGGACGTCTTTCAGCACTCACCTTTTGGCGATATCCTGAATTCATTAAAGTCTCTCTCTTTGTCAGGAGAGCCCTGGCCGAACTACGGCCAACACGGTTGGGATACGGACGACGAAGAAATTCGAAGCCCACCCACCACCCACTTCGTAGCCACTGTTGACGATTTAACCGACATGCTCGACTTTGACTCCGAAGACATCGACGACATGGACGCCAATGAAGGAGACGATCAAGAACCAGCACCTATAGGGAACTGGAAAGCCACCTCGTCGTATGACATATACATGGTGGACACCCCTAAAGCGGGGGATGGCGAGGAAAAAACGGAGGATGATCCCTCCAAGAAGCAACCCAAGTGCCGATGTCAGTGGCGCCGCTCTAAGTCCCGCCAAAGCAAAAACAGCGATTCCGGCACCGGAGATAACAACACGCCGGACAGTGCCGAAGACAACCCCCTCCAGCAGGATTCAGTGCAGGAGGATGAAGGAGCCAGCCCTCATGAGAGAGCGGCCGACAGAGAGGTTGAGGACGACAATTATATGCCTCCCTCCGAAGACAAGGAAAGCCTCGACGACAACGAATTCATCGTGCCAGAGGATCCCGTCGAACAAGAGCGTTTCAAACGCAGGCTTGTGGCCACGGCAAGCAGCCTCAAGAAGAAACAGCAGTAGCTTAGAGCTGACCAAGACTTGCTACCCGACAGATGGACCGAAGTCCTGGCGGCCGAAGAGTATAAACTAGAATGCCCCTCCAAGAGCTACCCAAAGCGCAGGCTGCTACCCCAACTTGAGGAGGAAGCAACTAAACCTACATCACCAGCGTACGATGCGCCCGATCAGCCACCCCGTGGCCGTGGTAGAGAGGCCTTCAGGCCCTCGACCCAAGCCGCACCCCGGCACCGCTCAAAACATACCAGAGCACGGGGAGACGCAACAGACCTGCGAGACATCTTGGAGAATAAGGCAAGGAAAACAAGATCGATCTATGGATCGCATGGGCACCCCGCTTCACGGGACGCTAACCGTCACATCGGACATAATAAGTACAGCCCGGCCGAATACAATAGACCAAGCTCATCCGAGCTGCATCGTGATATAGCCCAGTACAGGGGCGCCGGACACCCACTATGCTTCACAGACGAAGTAATGGATCATCAAATCCCCGAGGGCTTCAAACCCGTAAACATCGAATCATAAGATGGCACAACAGATCCTGCGGTATGGATCGAGGATCATCTCCTTCATATCCACATGGCCCGTGGTGATGATCTACATGCCATCAAATACCTCCGGCTCAAGCTTAAAGGACCAGCTCGACATTGGCTTAACAGCCTGCCAGCAGAGTCAATTAGTTGTTGGGAGGACCTGGAATCCGCATTCCTTGACAACTTCCAGGGCACTTATGTGCGACCACCAGACGCCGATGACCTAAGCCACATAATCCAGCAGCCAGAGGAATCAGCCAGACAATTCTGGACATGGTTCCTAACCAAGAAAAATCAAATAGTCGACTGTTCGGACGCCGAGGCCCTTGCAGCCTTCAGGCACAACATCCGAGATGAATGGCTTGCCCCGCACCTAGGACAGGAAAAGCCCAAATCCATGGCAGCCCTCACGACACTCATGACCCGCTTTTGTGTGGGAGAAGACAGCTGGCTGGCTCGTAGCAATAACATAACCAAGAGTCTCGGCAATTCAGATACCAAGGACAACAACGGCAGGTCACGTCGCAACAAGCAGAAGCGCCACATTAACGGTGACAATACTGAAGATACGGCAGTCAATGCCGGATTCAGAGGCTCTAAACCCGGTCAGCGGAAGAAGCCATTCAAAAGAAACCCTTCGGGCCCATCCAGCTTAGACCGGATACTCGATCGCTCTTGCCAGATACACGGCACCCCCGAACAGCCAGCCAATCACACCAACAGGGATTGTTGGGTGTTCAAGCAGGCAGGAAAGTTAAGCGCCGAAACCAGAGACAAGGGGCTACATAGCGATGACGAGGAGGAGCCCCGGCCGCCGAACAACAAAGGGCAGAAGGGATTTCCCCCGCAAGTTCGGACGTTGAACATGATATACGCAACCCACATCCCCAAAAGGGAGCGGAAGCGTGCTCTCAAGGACGTCTATGCATTGGAGCCAGTCGCCCCAAAGTTCAACCCATGGTCCTCCTGCCCGATCACCTTCAATCGAAGGGACCATCCCACCAGCATCCATCACGGCAGATTCGCCGCATTGGTCCTAGACCCAATTATCGATGGATTTCACCTTACCAGAGTCCTAATGGACGGCGGCAGTAGCCTGAACCTGCTTTACCAGGACACAGTGCGAAAAATGGGCATCGATCCTTCAAGGATTAAACCCACAAAGACAACCTTCAAAGGCGTCATACCAGGTGTAGAGGCCAGCTGTACAGGCTCGGTTACACTCAAAGTGGTCTTCGGATCCCCGGATAACTTCCGGAGCGAAGAGTTAATCTTCGACATAGTCCCATTCCGCAGCGGCTATCACGCCCTTCTTGGACGAACCGCATTTGCAAAATTCAATGTGGTGCCGCACTACGCATATCTCAAGCTCAAGAAGCCAGGACCTCGCGGAGTCATCAAACGCTCTCTCCGAACGGAGGAGCACACGGCGGCCCTGGCGGCGGAAGTACAGAGTAGCCTCTCAAGGCAGCTCTCCAATCCAGGCATCAAATGTCCGGACAACGTCAAGCAAGCCCGAAGTAACCTACAACAAATCCGGCTGGCACGTTCCAAGCAAGCATAGCAGTGCGGCCCCAACCCCAGCCCCCGCCAAATGGCGATACTGGTACCACGCGTACATAATTACGCCTTAGAGATACCATGGGCATAAGGGGAGGGGCACAACTACGACACGCCCAGAATGCGGTTCAACCGCACTAAGGGGCTCCCTATTTCGCCGTTTTCCTTCTTTCAGGACCCAACTATTCGGAAGGCCTGTCCGACAATACACTCGCCGAACACATGATGGAACAGCCAAGGAAAGAGCAAGCCACGTCAAACGTCCAGGTGGTCTCTATAACGAGTTTAATACCTGTTTTTACTTACAATCCCGCAGCTTGCCCCTGGAGGGGAGCATGTCAAATACTCCCATCTCTTGCTTATCGCACTTCTTGTATCGTTCTGCTTTCGCAGCAGCCCTTCTTCAATAAACAATATATAGCTCTTCTCTATTATTGTACATATCTATTTTTTATATACAAATATGTTCAGTCATGACATTCTGCAACCGTACACTTTGGCACGGACAATACACCAGGGGCTTAAAACACCCCATAACATGGTGTGAGAAGACCGAACACTCTCATGAGTGCGGCACCCCGAACTTATAGCACTATATGCATCGGCTCCGAATCATGTCTTTGGTCAATAGTTGGGTTTGCCCGACTCCCATGTTTTGGTACCTTACGTTCCGCAATGTTGGCTAAGGTAGCGCTGGGAGAACTACTGCGATTGTGCCCCAGTTGAGCTGGGTTAACACCTCAGTAGAGAAAGCTAAAACTGACTGTCATGATAGTGCGAGAGACTGGTCGCTGTTCGCGAGGTTTTACGAGTCCTTAAAGACTTATGCCGCTTAGAGCGAGGAACCGGACTTATCCGGCCTAGGCGTGGATAGCACCCTGAACTCGGTCTTCCGAATACTAGGGGCTTCGCTGAAATTTAAAATTATAGAATTCTATGGCTAAGTGAGAGTGATAAAGCATTATAAGTCCGACGACCTGGTTCGTTGTGCTGAGCGCCTCCCTATATGGACCCAAGAATGGGAACAAGAGCGCTCAGGTTTATCTCGAACACCCCAGCACTCGTGGCATGGGGGTTGAAGCCGACGACTTGCATCTCTCAGATTTGATAAACGGCCCCACAGAAGGTAATATTTTAAATTAACAAGCGTTACTTAACGCATATGAACAAAGTTTCAGCGTACAGGATAACAAATGCGAGTCTACTCAAAAATTCCATCTTTGGAGCATTCGTCCGCTATACGGTGAGCACCCTTCAGGACACCCTTATAATACATCTCGGGCGTGCGATACTCCTTGCCCGGCGGTGGCGCGTCCGTCAAAAGCTTCTCAGCGTCCAGCTTGCCCCAGTGCACCTTAGCACGGGCAAGGGCCCGACGGGCACCTTCGATACAAATGGAGCGCTTGACGACCTCAATCCACAGACACGCGTCCACCAGCCGCCGCACCAGACCGAAGTAGCTCCCAGGCATGGCTTCTCCAGGCCACAACCGAGCTATGAGGCCCTTCATGGCCTGTTCGGCCACCTTGTGGAGCTCGACCAGCTACTTCAGCTGGTCGCTCAGGGGCACCGGATGTTCGGCCTCAGCATACTGAGACCAGAACACTTTTTCTGTCGAGCTCCCCTCTTCGGCTCGGTAGTATGCAGCGGCATTAGACACACTACAGGGCAGGTCGGCGAACGCTCCTGGAGAGCTCCGGATTCGGGTAAGTAGCAGATAATTCACTTTTATATTCTTGCTTTGCATAAAGAATGCCTTACCCGCCGCTATCTTCTTCATTGCCTCGATCTCCTGGAGGGACTTCTGGGCTTCGTCCTTAGCGTTTTTGGCACTCTCACGAGCCAGGGCGAGCTCGGACTCTCGAGTCTTCGAGTCACGCTCCAAGCTATCGTGTTTTTCCACGAGAGCCTGGAGCTCTTGCCGCACCACCGCCACCCGCGCCTCCAGCTTCTCTCGCTCGGCGCGCTCCAGGGCCGCACTGTTTTCAGCCTCGGAGACCGCCTACTTCAGGGTCGCCACCTCGGCTGTGGCCCCTGCAACATTTAAGTTGGTCCTGTCATTATTTGCAACCAAGTATTTCTATATACATTTATATGCGGTATTACATACCCTCCTTGTCTCGAGCCGCTTCTTGGCATGACCGAGCTCGTTCTCGGACCGCTCGAGATTCTCCTTCAAGGCATTGACCTCCGCAGTCAGTGCGGCAGAGGTTAGCAGCGCAGCCTGCATTCCCATATTGACATATTTTTATTAGACTCCTGCGTATATCTTTTTAGATCCTCAGCTCGGATTTTCTTTCCGAACGGCGAACTGAGCATCAGGGGCTACTGTCTATGCGGTAAAAAAAATTATATGTTTTTAACACATACCTCAAAGCCTGTTAACAGGCTTGTACAGGCTTCTGTCAGCCCGCTCTTGGCGGACTGAACCTTCTGAATCACCGCACTCATAACAGTGCGGTGTTCCTCGTCGATGGAAGCGCCGTTAAGCGCCTCTAGCAAATTGGCCGGCGCCTCCGGATGGACGGAGGTCACCGGCGTCGTAGGCTTGCCTTTCTTATGAAGGCGTCACCTATCAGGCTCCGGAACCATTGATGGTTCCGGAGCAGTGTCCGGCCCGGGGCCGGACTTAGATCCCTCCGGAGCTTTACCCCCTTTGGGCCTGGAGTCCGGGAGGTCGCCTTGTGGCGCCTCCGGGACCACCTCCTCCTGGTTTTGCCCCTTTCGGGACTCCACCTCAGCGTCGTCTATAGGGAGAGGGGAGGAGGCCGTCGGCAGTGAGGCGATATTCACATCCAACGAGTCCAGGGATCCACTCGACGAATCGCCGAGCTGAGCCCGGGGCGGACTGCATCATTAAATTTAGCATCAGAAGGAACCATGCATCAGAGGAGCGCCATAAGTTATTCGGATATCCGGATACTTACGATTTTGCCAGGGGCTTGACCCTGGGTGGCCATTCCTCCCCGCCGTCTTCGGCATCCGAGGCGTAGTCTGGCAGAGGGGGCTTCCCCTTCTTGGACCCTCCAGCCTCCCCAGTTGGGGCGGCCTTCCTTTTCTTTCCTCCCCTCGCGGGAGGGGGAGAGGCTTCTTCTTCCTCCTCCTCTTCCTCCTCCTCATTCTCCAAGGCGAAGGGTGCTTTGGGGTCGTCGGACGATGAATCCGACACCACCGGGCGCCGGGAACTCTTTCGGGTCCCCGTGGCCTTCTCCTTGGCCTTCTTCTCCGGCACCACGTGAGGTGCCGGAACCAGTAGCTTCGCCAAGCGTGCGTCTGCTGGGCCTTCGGGTAAAGGGGCTGGACAATCAAACTGTCTGGATGTCCCCTTCCAGTCCTGTCAAAGGAACGGGAGTTTAGATCCCACATAGAGTCACACTATGGAATTCGGGTGTCCCGTAAGGGACTAAATGTAAGCTTACTTCGGAGGCTTGATGTTTGGCACAGAATCCGCGATCCTCGGTGACGGGAGGGGAGACCTCGGAACTCTTGAAAAGCACCTTCCAGGCGTCCTCGTGCTTCGTTTCGAGGAGCCGGGATAGAGTCTGGTGCTGGGCCGGGTCGAACTCCTACAAATTGAAGTCCCGTCGTTGACACGGGAGGATCCGGCGGAAGAGCATGACCTGGACTACGTTCAAAAGCTTGACCTTCTTGGTCACCAGGTCTCGGACGCAGGTTTGGAGTCCGGTCACCTCTTCCGGATTACCCCATGACAGGCCCGTCTCTTTCCAAGATGTGAGCCGGGTGGGGATGCCGGATCGAAATTCGGGGGACGCTGCCCACTTAGGGTCACGCGGCTCGGTGATGTAGAACCACCCCGATTGCCACCCTTTGATGGTTTCCATGAAGGCACCCTCGAGCCAAGTGACGTTGGCCATCTTGCCCACCATAGCACCTCCGCACTCTGCTTGTCGGCCTTTCACAACCTTCGGCTTGACGCTTAAGATCTTCAGCCATAGGCCAAAGTGAGGCTGGATGCAGAAGAAGACCTCGCACACGACGATAAACGCCGAGATATTGAGGATGAAGTTTGGGGCTAGATCATGGAAGTCCAGGCCGTAGTAGAACATGAGCCCCCGGACGAACGGGTGAAGAGGAAAACCCAGTCCGCGGAGGAAATGGGGAAGGAAAACAACCCTCTCATGGGGCCTGGGGGTGGGGATGAGTTTCCCCACATCTGGAAGCTGGTGTGCGATGTCTTCAGACAAGTATCCGGCCTTCCTCAGCTTTTTGATTTGCCCCTCCGTGACGGAGGAGGCCATCCATCTACCTACCGCTCCGGACATGATCGGAGAAGGTTGAGGTAGGAAGTGCGGGCTTGGGCGTTGGATCTCGAGCGTGCAGGGACGGATAAGCAAAGGAGGAAGAAGGTGTGAATGGAAAGGGCGGATTCTTATCCCCTTATATGGGCGGCCAAAACTACAAGCCCCCACCAGCCTAATAAAACTCGCTTATCTCCCAAGCGCCGCGGTTAATGGCGCGGTTGGGTTACCCACGCCCGTATTGCTGAGAATCCCGGAATAAGGGGACATGATCTCTGCTTTGACAAGACGTGCCAAGGAAACCGCCTCGCTAAACGCGCTGAGGTGGGACAGTAAAATGAACAAAAGCCTGGCCGTGGCATGATGTCACGCTGTGGAATACGTCAGCAGATCTGATTGATGCAAATATTATTCTCTCTACGGTGGAATGTGGAACTTATTGTGCAGAGCCGGGCACTACCCTGGTGTTCAACATCTTCTATGGAATATTCGGAGGAGGAACCCGCCTTGCAATGCCGAAGACAACTTGCGCGCTGGACTCGTCGTCATTGAAGCCTGGTTCAGGGGCTACTGAGGGAGTCCCGGATTAGGGGGTGTTCGGATGGCCGGACTAAGACCTTTGGCCGGACTCCCGGACTATGAAGATACAAGATTGAAGACTCTGTCCCGTGTCCGGATGGGACTTTCCTTGGCATGGAAGGCAAGCTTGGCGATACGATATGAAGATCTCCTCCCATTGTAACCGACTCTGTGTAACCCTAGCCCTCTCTGGTGTCTATATAAACCAGAGAGTTTTAGTCCCTAGGATGAACAACAATCATACCATAGGCTAGCTTCTAGGGTTTAGCCACTCCGATCTCGTGGTAGATCTACTCTTGTACTACCCATATCATCAATATTAACCAAGCGGGAGTAGGGTTTTTACCTCCATCGAGAGGGCCCGAACCTGGGTAAAAACATCGTGTCCCTTGTCTCCTGTTACCATCCGCCTAGACGCACAGTTCGGGACCCCCTACCTGAGATCCGCCGGTTTTGACACCGACAATCGTGCTTTGCCCGTGGAAGTGGTTTAGTTAATGGATCTGCAACATTCAGGTCGGTATGCACTTTACAAATGTTTGTGTCTTCCTCCTTGATGTAATCGCAGATGGAATTGATGCATCGCTTTATGTGTCTGGTCCTGTTGTGAAACCTTAGTTCCTTGGCTAGAGCAATGGCACTAGTGTTGTCACAGAACAAAATCATCGGGTCCAGTGCACCGGACACAACTCCAAGATCTGTCATGAACTTCTTCATCCAGACACCTTCCTTTGCTGCCTCTGAGGCAGCTATGTACTCCACTTTGCATGTAGAATCATCTACCACGCTTTGCTTGGAATTGCACTAGCTTACTGTCGGTGTCAAAACCGGCGGATCTCGGGTAGGGGGTCCCGAACTATGCGTCTAAGGCTAATGGTAACAGGAGGCGGGGGGACACAATGTTTACCTAGGTTCGGGCCCTCTCGATGGAGGTAATACCCTACTTCCTGCTTGATTGATCTTGATGATATGAGTATTACAAGAGTTGATCTACCACTAGATCGTAGAGGCTAAACCCTAGAAGGTAGCCTATGATTATGATTGTTGTTGTCCTACGGACTAAACCCTCTGGCTATTATAGACACCGGAGGGGGCTAGGGTTACACAGAGTCGGTTACAGAGAAGGGAATCTACATATCTGAATTGCCAAGCCTGCCCTCCATGCAAAGGAGAGTCCCACCCGGACACGGGACGAAGTCTTCAATCTTGTATCTTCATAGTCCAACAGTCTGTCATAAGCATATAGTTCGGCTATCCGAGGACCCCCTAATCCAGGACTCCCTCAGTAGCCCCTGAACCAGGCTTCAATGACGATGAGTCCGGCGTGCAGATTGTCTTCGGCATTGCAAGGCGGGTTCTTCTCCAAATTCTCTAGAGTCCCTGTTGTAACGAGCAGTGTCCGGCTTCCCATTTAATGTTGCACTCATCGGCTTCTGTACCTTAATAATGTCAGTCTCCACGTGTCGAGCGAATGTGAGAAGTCGGGGCATTTTTACACTTGCCACCCTAACCATGTAAGTATATCGTCTATTAAAGAGACGGGGATCCTCAGATCCAAATCACATCATCTTCCCCAAGCGAGGATTCATCAAAGCGCGCCCAAAAAAACAATCCCATCATGGCCGGCCGCCGCAGATCCTCCTCTCGCTCCCATAGCGCTAAGCCAGGTGATTGGGAGAAGTGTACTGTATCCCACGGTCAATTAGTGGAGTTGCAGACCCAGGGGTTTCTCCCACCTGCATATCTTGTCCCCATCCGAGCCGGATTAGCCACTTATGACGGCGAGGAGCAAGCGGAGAGTTTCCCCAACCCATCCAGGGGGAGCGAGTATGCCTTGTCCCTTACTTGCTGAGGGCCATCGGATTTCCAATCCACCCGTTCCTCCGCGGGCTCCTGGAGTATTATGGCCTCCAGCTGCACAACTTCACTCCCGCCTCCATCCTGCACATCGCAGGTTATGTCGCTCTTTGCGAGCTATTTCTGGGCTGCGAAGCTCATTTTGAGCTATGGAAAAAGGCTGTTCTGCCTCGTCCCTTGCAATCAGGAGGGATCAATATACCAAGTGGGCGGAGCCGAGATATGGTGCATCGCCAGGACCGGATACCTGTCCGGCACTCCGAAGAAGACATCCGAAGATTGACCTTTCGAGTGGTTTTACATAGAGGACGTCTCCCTTCCTAACCCTATCCGGATGGGTCTTCCCAAGTTCACAAATGCCCCATTGAAGAAACACTGAAGCTGGCGTCCCCGGAGCCCACAGGAGGAAGATAGTAGAGAGGTCCTTCAACTCATGGGCAGGATAAAAATGCTGGCCAAATCAGGATTGACAATAATCGAGGTTATGTCAATATGCATAATGCGGGGGTTGCAGCCACTCCAGTATCAAGGGCATCCCATGTGGCACTTCAATGGAGAATACGATGCCACCCGCTGCGGTCGTAAAGGTCCGGACTCTGCCACCGCTCTGGCAAAAATATTGTTCGATTTGTATAAAGGAGAATAAGAGGAGTTCATTCGCATTAAGCGACGGGATGGATTTTCCATTTACAACCCCCCCTAGCTGGGTGAGTTGCTATCCTTTACTCAACTCTATCCATTTCCGCAGTCTTTCATCACAAACATTTACCTTGCTAGTCCATAACAGGGACTGCGCAAAACCGTGAGGGAGGTCCATAGCCTGCCTCCACAGCCAGAGGACCCCGACCGGGCCCTCGACACCGGACTCGAAGAAGATCCGGACATATTTGTGGAGCTCGACGACAGGACGTTTTACCAGGCAAGCTGTGACGATGCCTTGGTGGCCATCATTGCCGACTATCCTGGCTTACTCCCTGCATCACATGTAAGTAAAACCGGAGTCCTAACTTCCGAGAAGGATCCCTTCCTTACGCCTTACCCACCGCACATGTATTGCGCTTTATAGGGAAGGTCGTCGGGGCGTCGTGCCAAACCCGTGGTGACTCACCAACAAGGGGCGCCCAAGCCGGGTAGGCTCAAAAGGAAAGCGGTCAGGACTGAGACGGCATTGAAGAGGTATGATTTAAAAACCTGCTCCGTGATTATCATTTTTAAAATATAACAATGTCCATTGTGTCCTGGCACAAAGAGTATTCGCCGGACTGTGTCCGGAGATCCTGCCGGCCATGCCTCTACAAGCCGGACTCCAGAACCTGCCTCAAGGGTGGAGGCTGATGTGGGGACAACATTGGATGATCCTCCTACAAAGGATGCAGATAGAATACCCACTACGAATTCTGAGGTGGAGAGTGCCATGAATCATCGGCGTCGGCGGGCCGTACTCCGCGACCCTAATTTTTCCGAAGAGGCTTTTAATGCCTTCAATTAGGGAGACGCATACATCCGAGCTGCTCAAGATGGGCTTGCTAGAGCCACATACCAGTATGTAAAAGATATACGGGTAAGGAAAATCTGATAATTATGTATATCAATAGCACCTGAGACTTAAAACAGTTGGCACAACTGACTTAAGGATCATTGTATGAATAGGTTCTTACAGAGAAGAATACCCATTTGTCTCAAGAGCTGGAGGAGTGCAAAGTCCGGCTAAGGTCCGCAACTGTCGAAGTGGAGGAATCCAAGAAGGCCTCATCTGGTAATACTTGTCTCGATCGAAAAGAACGCAATTACGTGTACCAGTTGGTATTTGGCATGCTTGCAAATCTAACAATAGATTCTACAGACAATCCCGAAGTGAATCCGGAGATCGTACAAGAGGATGAGCAACGAGCTCAACGACAACTAGATGCTGATGAGCGCGTGCTTACACGGGTCAGACGAGAGAAAAACGATCTCCAGGATGCCAATACCCGGCTGGGCGTTGAATTGAAAGATGTTCAGGCCCAACTTGCTGACTCCGTCAAGGAGAATAAGAGGCTTCAACGCAGCATTTTTGGTATGTGCTCAAACTAACCTTTATACAGTTCGGCGAAGAAACGGGCTAACAGAGTTATGTCTGTAGGTATACTGACAGGTCGTCCCGAAGAGGAGATGCCTGGATCTGCAGGCCATCTTCTGCAAGAGCTTGCAACTGCACGAACAAGTTCGGCAGGTGATGCAGGGTATTGCACAGGCCTTGTGGCCGTCTGCCTCCCTGCCAAGAAGCATGGGGGAGCTTGTAGAGCTGCTCAAGGGAGCGCGGCGGCGCTTCCATTTATGGAAGATATCTACATGTTGACAAGGTGTGAGGGAATCTTGGGCCATGGTAAAAACACGGTACACCAAGCTTGATCCAAATCACATGGCCCTGGTTAGACCTATAGGGTCAGATGGGAAATAGATTCCCGTTAGTCTGGTATATGACCAGGTAGGATTAGTGCTACGTCTTGAGCTAGCGTTGGTTTTCCCCGAAGAGGAGAGGGTGATGCAGCAGGTGTAGCGTAAGTATTTCCTTCAGTTTTGAGAACCAAGGTATCAATCCAGTAGGAGGCTCCTCAAAAGTACCAAGACCAAGGTGTCAATCCCTTCACGGCCACTTACGAAAGTGAGATCTGATAGAGAGATAATAATATATTTTTTGTATTTTGTAATACAGATGCAAAAAGTAAAGATGCAAATAAAGATAGATTGAAAGCAAATATGATAAGAGACAGACCCGGGGGCCAAAGGATTCACTAGAGGCTTCTCTCAAGATAGCATAAGTATTACAGTGGGTGAACAAATTACTGTCGAGCAATTGATAGAAAAGCGCATAGTTATGGGATTATCTAGGCATGATCATGTATATAGGCATCACGTCCATAACAAGTAGACCGACTCCTCCCTGCATCTACTACTATTACTCCACACATCGACCGCTATCCAGCATGCATCTAGAGTATTAAGTTCATAAGAATAGAGTAACACATTAAGCAAGATGACATGATGTAGAGGGATAAACACATGCAATATGATATAAACCTTATCTTGTTATCCTCGATGGCAACAATACAATACATGTCTTGCAACCCTTTCTATCGCTGGGTAAGAACACCGCAAGATTGAACCCAAAGCTAAACACTTCTCCCATGGAAAGAAAGATCAATCTAGTAGGCCAAACCAAACTGATAATTCAAAGAGACTTGCAAAGATAACTCAATCATACATAAAAGAATTCAGAGAAGATTCCAATATCATTCATAGATAAACTTGATCATAAACCCACAATTCATCGGATCTCGACAAACACACCGCAAAAAGAGATTACATCGAATAGATCTCCACAAGAGAGGGGGAGAACATTGTATTGAGATCCAAAAAGAGAGAAGATGCCATCTAGCTAATAACTATGGACCCGTAGGTCTGTGGTAAACTACTCATAACTCATCGGAGGGGCAAGGATGTTGATGTATAAGCCCTCCGTGGTCGATTCCCCCTCCGGCAGAGTGCCGGCGAAGGCTCCAAGATGGGATCCCACGGATACAGAAGGTTACGGCGGTGGAAATTATGTTTCGTGGTGCTCCTGGATGTTTTCGGGGTCCGTAGGTATATATAGGAAGAAGAAGTACGTCGGTGGACGCCTGAGGGGCCCACGAGACAGGGGGGCACGCCCTACAAGGGGGGGGGGCTATCTCATGGGGCCCTCGAGAGCTTCTTGACTTGCACTTCAAGCTCTCCGGATCAGATTTCTTCCAAAAATAACGCTCCCGAAGGTTTCATTCCGTTTGGACTCCGTTTGATATTCCTTTTCTTTGAAATACTAAAATAGGCAAAAAACAACAATTTGGGCTGAGCCTCTGGTTAGTAGGTTAGTCCCAAAAATGATATAAATATGTAAAATAAAGCCCATAAACATCCAAAAGGGGTAATATAATAACATGGAACAATAAAAAATTATAGATACGTTGGAGATGTATCAATTAGCCGCGAAGTATTCCCAACAGGATTGTAGGCTAGACAACCTATTGGATGGTGTAGAGGAAGAATTTAGCCAGTCTAAGTGACTGTTTACTTCAATTGACATATTTTGTCCCTAGCCGGATTGTAAATCATTTGTCATGGTGGACCTTTTCGCTTCAGCCTCCGAACCCGACAGTCCGGAGTGTTTCCGAATACCCGCTCAGTTATGTAAACCGGGGTACACATGGAAACCAGGCGTAGGGGTCATAAGTGCTTGAACAGACAAGTACCCAACTAGCTATGTTATATTACATGGATAGTAAGAAACATCTTCCATGGAGAATAGTGCCGTTAAGGGTCCCTGTTGGGGATATTACCACTGGGCATGAACCGGCCTACCTGGGCCGGGTTAGCTTCATTAGTAGTTTAAAGGTGATTAAGCAGATGAAGGCCCAAGGCCTGTAGTCGGTTTAGAACCTGTAACCGTAAACCGGCTTGGTATGTAAACTTGCATTGTAAGTTAGGAATAGAGAGAGACCAATCGGGATACGAGTATGAACCGGTGTGGGACTCTGTGGACCGACGGGCGTCACCCGTGTATATAAGGGGACGACCCGGCGGCGGTTCAAAGAGACAACAACAACAACTCGAGCCTAGGCGAAGCTTGTCTGCTCCCTAGCCATCAAAACTACATCAATTCCATCACAACTAGACGTAGGCTTTTACCTTCATCGAAGGGGCCGAACTAGTATAAACCCTTGTGTCTTTGTGTCTGCTTTAACCCCTTCAAGTTAACCCGTAGCGATGGCTCCACGACAAAGTCCTTTCACAAGGACATATGTTGTGACAAATCCACGACAGTTGGCGCCCACCGTGGGGCTATCGCACGACGGTTTGATGATCTTGGAGGGCAAGCTCAAAGGACTCGAAGGCTATGATGTGGGCCGGATGACCAAGAGTCGTCGCAACAAGCTGTACATCGACGATGCAGGATGGGGTCCCGAAGCCGGCTCGATCGAGTACGGGTACCGGGTCCCTTTTGGTGGCATACACGTTTTTATCGGCAAGAGTGGTGAGCCTGGGCCTGAGCCGGACATCCGCACCGACCTCGTCGAGATGGCTCAGTGTGCGAGATCTACCCAGGTTAAACCGGCCGTGAAGCGTGCCTTCGTGGGAGTCATCCATGGAGGAGAGCATGGGGACGAGTCAGAATACGGTAGCGAGACCGTCGTCTATTCCGGCGACGAGTCCTCAACCGGAGAGACCGAATCATTGTACCAGTTGCAAGACGACCAGATTAGGGGCTGTTCCGATGGCGACAGTATTCCGGACCCCCCTGAGCAGATCAACCGGGTTGGAATATTCATGGCCGGTACGCAGGCGGCGAATCACTCCTCGACCGCAGCAGCAATGTTCTCCGGATCAGCAGCGGCAGCGGCAACAGGGGCAGGAGGCCTTGTGCGCCCACCAGTTCAAGTTCTATCTGACCTGTTTGATGCACTAGCTGTACTTATGGCAGAGGCCAATCCGGCGGATCAGGAGGCCCATGATGCAGAGGTTGCAAAGGTGAGAGAGCAGATCGCACAAGCCAAAGCCGACCTGGCAGCGGAGAAGGACAGGATGGCCACAGAGCAGGCCGCTTTGGATGCCCAGGCCTATAAGCTCATGCTCGACCAGAACGCATCACAGGAAGTCTTGAAGCGGAAGCACAGATCACGCCTGCCGTTAGGGTTCAACCCTCGAAATCTCTTTCACACTCCGGGAGCTGGAACCAGTAATCCGCCGGGGCACCTGGAGGTAAACCGGTTCGAGGCACCAGGGCCAGGAGCGACAGTCCAACCCCGCCTGATGGAACCTCCTCGGCAGACATTGTGATTCCTCCGCCGGTCCAGACACCTCCGGGTCATTATTCTAATCCTATGGACAATCTTATCGCAGCTGCTGCGTGATTAGAAGCTATCCCGGTCGAAGGAGACTCTCCGCAAGCAATAGAGACGCGCCGGGATAAGGAACTTCTCCGGACCGCTTTGATTCAACAGGAGGCATATTCATACAGCCGTGATCGGATTCATTCCACACCTCGTCCAAGCCGGAGCTATAGTAGGTGCCTGGATGAACCGGCCATATCAAGCAATGCGCGGGGCCGTGAAGCGGCCCGTGGCAATAACCCGGCCGGTGGTGTTCACGATGCTCAGGATGTAGCGGACCGGGCCCGGGCATGAAGGGAGGCCGAGTTAGCAGCACAGAACAAGGCAGATCAGCTTACACCGGTTCGTCCTACCACCTCTGCCGGGCCAGGGGTCGCATCTAGCTTGGGAGTGCCCTGTTTAGTCCCCGCTTTACGCAATGTATGCCTGCCCAAGGACTTCAAGGGCCCGCACAAGGTGCCAAATTACACCGCTGATTTATCTCCAGAAGCGTGGGTAGAGAGTTATGAGATGGCAATGGAGATGCTGGATGTGGATGAGACCGCGTGTGCAAAGTACTTCACCATGATGCTTGAAGGCACAGCCCGTACTTGGTTGAAAAGCCTGCCGCCTAATTCTATCAGTTCATGGGCCCAGTTGCAGACCCGGTTTATCCAGAATTTCAAAGATACGTGTAAGCAGCTTAAGTCCATAGTAGACTTGGCGGCTTGTGTTCAGGAGGACGGAGAGTCAACAACCCATTGGGTACGCCGCGTTTCTGAAGTCTTGCACTCGTCTGACAGGATCAATGCTGACTCTGCGATCTTAACCCTGGAGGGCAACTGCCGGTTTAAGCCTCTAAAGCAGAAGTTGGGGCGTATGAAGAGGTTCTGTAATGACATGGGAACTCTCATGGCCGCTTTAGTGAAGTATGCTGATTCTGATAGTACCAAGGATCCCGAGACTGACGATGACGAAGCAGGGAAGGGAAAAAAGAATAGCAACTCTAAGGGGCATCAATACAAACCGGCGGGCCGTGGAAACGGAGGCAAGCGTAAGGCGGATGGCAGCATGGACTTTGTGGCTAACACTAATGCGCAGGACAAGGGTCAGCGGTGCAGAGGTAAAGCGGTGAATCGTAATGGGGCTCCAAATCCTAACCCGGATCGCTTAAACTATTTGCTGAATCAGCCTTGCCCAAAACACGGGACAAAGGAGGCGCCGGCTAACCACCTTTGGAAGGATTGTTACATTATGCAGGAATTTAAAAACTCTAATGCCTTCCGGTATGACCGTGGGTCAGGTGGTGGCTCAGGATCCGGGTTCCATGGGCCGGGTCACGATGGAGCTTCCGGTTCAGGTTTCAATCAGGGCAGTAATAATAACCATGATAATCAGAACGGTCAAGGGGGTTACAACCAACAGCAGCAGCAGCGGTCGGGTTATCAGAGCCAGCCAAAACAGTTGAACAATGTGCAGTATCACGTTTTCACAACTAGCTTGGATAAGCGCGACCGGAAACTTCATAAGCAAGTAGTGAACTCTGTTGAACCGGCCGTACCACGTTATTTACGCTGGTCGGAGCAGCCTATCGTGTGGAGCAGGGAGGATCACCCCCCCCGGGTTGACAACCCAGGCCAGTTGGCATTAGTGGTAGACCCTTAGGTGGGAGGTTATAAATTCACCAAGGTACTCATGGATGGAGGGAGCAGTATTAACATCCTGTACTATGAGACATTCCGCCGCATGGGGCTAACAGACAAGGATCTCAGACCGTCTAATACGGTGTTCCATGGTGTGGTGCCTGGCAAATCAGCATATCCTGTTGGTAAGATAGCCCTGGAGGTGGCTTTTGGGGACGAGCATGATTCCCGATCCGAGACACTAACCATTGAGGTTGTGAAGATCCGGAGCCCGTATCACGCCTTGTTCGGGCGGCCGGCTTATGCCAAATTCATGGCACGGCCTTGTTATATCTATTTGCAGCTCAAGATGCCGGGTCACAATGGGACAATAACGGTTCATGGGAGCCGCAAGATTGCTTTGGAATGTGAGGAAGGTGATGCGGGCCTATGCAGAGTCGGTTTGTGCCACGGAGGAGTTAAAATATTATAGGGACAATGTTGATCCGGCGGACATGACCCCTTTGAAGAAGCCAACTACGGAGCATGATTTAGATCTGAAGTTCAAATCAGCGGCTGAGACCAAGCTTGTTGACTTCGTGCCCGGCGATTCGTCCAAGCAGTTCACTGTCAGTGCCAACTTGGACCCTAAATAGGAAAGCGCTCTCATCGAGTTCATCTGTGAGAATCGGGACATTTTTGCATGGAAGCCTTCTGACATGCCAGGTGTACCGAGGGAACTCGCTGAGCACACTCTTAATGTTGATCCCAAGTATAAATCGGTAAAGCAATTTCTCCGCCGGTTTAACGAAGAGAGGCGCAAAGCTATTGGGGAGGAGGTGGCCAGGCTCTTAGCAGCTGGTTTTATCATTGAAGTGTTCCATCCAGAGTGGCTTGCTAATCCGGTGCTGGTTCTTAAGAAAAATGGCACTTGGCGTATGTGTGTGGATTATACGGATCTTAACAAGGCTTGTCCAGCGGATCCTTTTGCCCTCCCCCGCATTGACCAGATTATTGAATCCACGGCGGGTTGTGAGCGTTTGAGTTTTTTGGATGCGTATTCTGGGTATCATCAGATCAAAATGGCGGTTAAGGACCAGGAGAAGACGGCATTTATTACTCCCTTTGGAGCCTTCTGCTATGTATCTATGCCTTTTGGGCTCAAGAGCGCCCAAGCCACTTATCAACGGTGTGTACAGAATTGCCTGCATAAACAGATTGGCTGCAATGTGCACGCCTATGTGGATGATATTGTAGTCAAGTCAAGGCAGAAGGAGACGCTGGTTGATGATTTAAAGGAAACCTTTGACAACTTGCGGGTTTATAAGATGATGCTTAACCCTGCCAAATGTGTCTTTGGTGTTCCGGCAGGCAAGTTACTGGGCTTTCTTGTGTCCAACAGAGGAATTGAGGCTAATCCGGAGAAGATTACGGCTATCACCTCCCTGGCTAAACCGAAGTGTATCAATGATGTTCAGCGTTTGGCGGGTCGGATCGCCGCACTGAGCCGGTTTATCAGCCACCTCGGAGAGAAGGCCATCCCTTTATACCAGATGTTGAGAAAGACAGATCAATTCATTTGGAGTCCAGCTGCTGATGAAGCGTTGGAGGACTTGAAGCGGCAATTAGCCAATCCGCCCGTTCTTGCAGCTCCGGTCGACAAGGAGCCGTTATTGTTATACGTAGCGGCCAATGCTCGTGCAGTTAGCGTGGCTATTGTGGTAGAACGCAAGGAGGCAGGCAAGGAGTATCCGGTTCAGCGGCCGGTTTACTATATCAGTGAGGTGCTTATTGAATCCAAGCAAAGGTATCCGCATTGGCAGAAGCTGGTATATGGAGTTTTCATGGCAAGCCGGAAGTTGAAGCAGTATTTCCAAGGGCACCCTATCACAGTGGTCAGTTCAGCTCCCTTGGGCGATATCATACAGAACCGAGAGGCGACCGGCCGGATTGCCAAGTGGGCTATAGAACTTGGGCCGCACGGATTGAAGTACGTACCCCGAACGGCGGTGAAGTCTCAAGCACTTGTTGATTTCATCAATGATTGGACCGAGTTGCAAACACCAGAGGAGAAGCCGGATCACACATATTGGACTATCCATTTTGATGGATCCAGGCAATTGGAAGGCTCGGGGGCCAAAGTCGTTTCACTTCCCCACGAGGTGATAAGTTTTGTTATGTTCTCCGCTTAATGTTCCCTTGTACAAATAATGCAGCTGAGTATGAAGCCTTGCTCCATGGTCTCCGGATGGCTAAAGAGATGAATCTTAGTCGGGTTAAGTGCTTCGGTGACTCAGACATCGTAGCTCAACAGGTGTCTGGCACTTGGGATTCTAAAGACCCACTCATGGTGGCATATCGTCGTGAGGTGGATATTGTTGCAGGTCACTTCAAGGGTTATTAGGTGGATCACGTGGATCGTCGAAAAAATCAAGCGGCGGACGCTTTAAGCCAGTTGGGCTCTCAGCGTAAACCGGTCCCGCCTAATATCTTTCTTGATGTGTTGCACAATCCGTCAGTCAAGCTCCTAGGTGAAGCGGATTTGGCTATTCCTGATCCGGGGGCTCAATTGGTGGCAGCCCTGCATGTTATACCGGATTGGACAGTTCCTTATCTTGCGTACATGAAGCGAGGAGAGTTGCCAGAGGATGAGACTCTAGCCAGGCAGATAGTCTGGCGATCCAAGTCTATGACTATTGTCAATGGCGAATTGCATCATTGCAGTGTATCAGGGGCGTTTCAACGCTGCGTCTCCCCTGAGGAAGGCTGTGAAATTTTACGTGAAATCCATGAAGGGGATTGTGGTCACCATGCCGGTTCAAAGTCTCTGGTAGCTAAGGCGTTTCGTCACGGGTTCTACTGGTTGACAGCTCATGCTGATGTGGAGGACTTGGTTAAACGGTGTGATGGCTGTCAGAAATTTTCAAGGCGTGCTCATGTGCCGGCTCAAGAATTGAGGATGATTCCAATTACTTGGCCGTTTGCAACATGGGGGCTGGATATGGTCAGACCTTTTAAAAGGTCCAAGGATAAGAAAACCCACCTTTTGGTGGCAGTCGATAAATTTACCAAGTGGGTTGAAGCGGAGCCTGTTAGTAAGTGTGATGCAGCTACAGCAGTGCAGTTCATCAAAAAGGTGA
The DNA here is from genome assembly GCF_018294505.1 of Triticum aestivum. Classification (NCBI taxonomy): domain Eukaryota; kingdom Viridiplantae; phylum Streptophyta; class Magnoliopsida; order Poales; family Poaceae; genus Triticum; species Triticum aestivum. The sequence continues at coordinate 41,516,055 of NC_057813.1, read as the reverse complement.
TTTTCCGGTTTGGCTTTCCACACAGCATCATTACGGACAATGGTACCAATTTATCCAAGGGCGTTATGAAGGAATTCTGTGAACGTGAGCACATCCGACTTGACGTATCGTCAGTGGCTCACCTCCAGTCCAATGGGCAGGCAGAACGAGCAAATCAAGAGATCTTGCGAGGCATCAAACCCCGGCTTATGGTTCCATTGCAAAGAACACCGGGATGTTGGGTTGAAGAGCTACCATCTTTGCTATGGAGTATCAACACTACGCCCAACCGATCTACAGGATACACACCGTTTTTTATGGTCTACGGAGTAGAGGCGGTTCTCCCTAGTGATATCCGACATGATTCGCCTCGTGTGGCGGCTTATGTTGAAGCGGACAATGAGACAGCACGGCAAGATGCTTTGGACCTATTAGATGAGGAGCGTGACATAGCGGCTGCCCGTTCGGCGATTTATCAACAAGATCTTCGTCGCTATCACAGTCGCCGGGTCAGAACAAGAACTTTTCAAGAAGGAGATTTGGTGCTTCGGCTCATCCAAGATCAGACGGATATGCACAAGTTATCCCCACCTTGGGAGGGACCTTTCGTGGTCAGCAAGAATCTGCACAATGGGTCGTACTATCTGATTGATATTCGAGAGCATAAAGACTCACGCACATCAGAGGAGGAGACCAACAGACCGTGGAATATAACTCATCTTCGGCCTTACTACACTTGAGCCATCGGCTCTATCTATGTAGATATTATGGCAGTGTATATATTATCATTGATATAATAAAACCGGAGCCTCAGCTAAAGCGGGGTCTCTGTCCTTTCATATCGTGTGTGGTTACATGGAGTGGTTCTGTTTTAAAGCGGCCTCCGATTTACCCCTTGAAATTTGCTTTTCAAAAAAAAGCTTTGTGATATCACTTGGGGCCTTGGTCGTGTCCGAACCAATGCGACACCTTTTGATAGGCGAAAGCCACCAGATCACTTGGGGACATGGTCAAGTCTGAACCAGTCACGCCTCTTGATCGGCCAAAGGCCACAGAATCACTTGGGGGCTTGGTCGAACCCGAACCATTGCCACGCCTTTTGATCGGCATAAATGCCACGGTTTCATTTGGGGACCAGGCTGACTTGAACCATTGTCACTCCTATTGGGGGCTTGGTCCTGTCCGACCGTGGTAACACCATCTGATCAGCTCAGTAAAGCATGTTTTTGCAAATGGTTTTTATCATTGCCTTTGCTTCCATATTTCTTTTATGACTATTCTTCAATTTTTGTTGTGTTTCCTTTAAACCAACACCACTTTTTTACCGGTTCAGCTGACGGAAATCGGTTCATTTGTACTCCGGAGAAATATGCCCGGTTTAACTTTCCTGTTAACATCATGAAGTAGCAGGGGGGCTCATAATGACCCAACACGGTTTACATGGGAGTTGTTTTCTCCCCTTTGATGTTACTGGTTTATAGAACCTCTATTTCAAGCCTGGCTAAGCCAACTTCATGCCCAGCGATGGCAGGTATTTTGTATCACATATTTGATTATATGTTTTAAATACATTGATATATATATATATATCAAGGTTATAAACCGGTTGGCGGTATAACCACCACCGCAGTTCAAGATTTTCTGATTGCAGGAAATATAAATTGAGGATTTCACGCAAAAACATCAGTACATATGCACGAAGGCATATTTAAAGTAGAAGTATTGGCTATTCTATTACAAGGCAACGCGGTGCCCAAATAAGATCATTGTTATTTTGGCGGATCATAATAAGACAGTTGTTTAAACCGGCTTCTGGTTCAAGCCTGCTCATCAAACCGGTCTGATGGTTGTGGGTCGTCCCGCGCCGCTTCAGCTTCCTCATCTCTATCCATTGGCTGGAAATCAATAGTGGACCAGTCGATTCCCATTAAAGCTTGAAAGATAGCCTCTTCATGGATCAGAGAAGACGGTTCAATATCAGGAGCGTAAGTATGCTTACGGATTGGAGGAACCAGATTCTCTGCTTCAGGAATTGGTGCGGCCACTCTTTTGTTCTGATCATTGTACTGAGCTTGATAATGCGACAAGTCAGCCTCTTCAGCCAATTGACAAGCACGGTTTATCGCCCTCAAATCATCTTCATTGAACTCTGAGCCATCTTCCTTCAAGCTCGGATAGCCTTGAGCTGCTTCAACAGGATCGAAATCCGGCACCCATGCTTTTGCCCGGATTAAGGCGTTAATGGCTCCGGTTCGAGCAGCAAATTTTTTCAGTTCTTCAATCCGAGCAGGAAGCATTGACAACCTATTAAGAGTGTCTTGGATTAAAGTGGGTGCCGGATTGTTATGATATGCAGTGGTGATGATCCGTTGCGCTCCGGTATACAGCTGTTCAATTAAAGTGTAGGCAGCCTTCAACTTCTTCCGAACATCTGACCCTAAGTGACCAATGCGTGTACCTGTAACAATACAGGAAAGATCACAAACCGGATATTATAAGCAGGCCAGAGTTGTCCAGGAAACCAAAAGGAGCTTACCAAAGATAGCAGCGGTCATGGAATGTACTTGCCGCTTTACGGCGGTCAGCTCATCTACCACCGGTTTAAGGGCAGCTTCAGCGTTTTCAGCTCTTTTTATTAAATCGGCCTTCTTAGTGGCCCAATCAGTCCGCTCCTTCTTAAAGCCCTCTTTCAGCTGTTCTGTGATGCTCAAAGTGCTGTTTATTTCTTCCCTTGCCTTGTCGGTTTCAGCTTGTTGGGTTTTCAAAGTTTCCTGCAGATCAGTAATCCGGTCCTCTTTGATTTTCACTTCAGCCTGCATAAAGACAGTGCTTGGCTTTCAACAAATGGTACAAGAATATGAAGTACCAACCACAGAACAAGTTATACGCTTGATACTTGGGGGCTAATGCACCTTAATTTTCATCTATTACTAAATCGCAAAGTCCCAAGCTCAATACAGGTATTCAACTCGGCACTTGGGGGCTAATGGCTATTTGCTCAGTTATGTTCTGATGTTAGAATCTTTATTGGAGTCCCGGTTTAACTATACTAAGTTGAAACCGGCCCTTGGGGGCTACATTAATGGATTTCAAAGTATTGAGGACTATATTCAAGTCCCGGCTTGAAGAAGGTTACAAACCGGCCCTTGGGGGATAGGAGGATTAATACAGTGGCAGTAATTAAAGAAAGAAGAAGCACAAGGAAGTTACCTCAAATTTATCTCTCATCATCTTTACCATGCCAGCTTCACAGTCACGACTAGTATATAGCCGGTTCAAGTAACCAGAATGAAGATCTTGGGCACTCAGAGCAGCATATGTTTCCAGATCAACATCCCATTTGCCTTTGTTCATGGCAGAAAAATCTTCTTTCACAGTATGCTTGCCCAAAGCGACAGGATTCCCTGGTTCAAAGCGACCTACGCCGGTAATTACAACGTCATCATCCTTGGACTCGCCGGTTTGCATTGGCGCGGTCGGTTTATCGGCAGGCTTTGAAGGACTGCGGGACCCATCAATCCGGATGGAGCTAGCAGGCTGGTCAACAGGGACTGAGGTATTGATAGGCCTTTTCTCAGGAATAGCATCATCTTGCAAGGGAGGATCATTGGGAATATCATCATAAACGAACGTTTCAAGATCTGGTGTTTTATCCTGTTCAGGGGCGATATCTTCCTCGGCCGCTTTATTCAGGCGGGCTTTCTTGCTTATTTTAGGTTTAGCCCTGAAAGAGAAACAAAGAGTCAAGGAACATCATAAGTTATAATGTGGTATACCAGAAGCATATGTTCAGTCTAGCTTACCCAAGAACCGTTTTCAGTGGTGGCAGCTGAGTGGCCGACGATTCACCAGAGGAAGAATGGGAAGTAACCTGATAATCGGAGTCGGACGGATTAAGAGGTTGATGGATGAAACCCGCTTTAGGACATAAATTAATAAAAAGGTCGGAGACCTCGGAGCGGCGTTTTCGAACCGGACTGTTTGGTAAACCGGCGGAGGAAACTACCTGGCCGCTGTGCCGGGTTGTGCGGCGAGCTTCATGTTGCTGAGTCTTCATAAGAAATTTGGGATCCAAGTAAGCAAGAGGATGAGAAAATTTAACTTTCCGGTTTGCCTGGCGAAATTTTGGCAAAGGCAAAGGATCTGAATCGGAAGAGAGAATAGTTACCTCAGCGACATCAGCATTACTGGCTTCAGCATCGTCCTGACAAGTATCATCATCAATAAGGCATGTAAAAAGTAAGCCTAGTGAATCGAGTTCTACCTCGAGGTCCGAGTTACCCACATCATCATCAACAGCCGGATCAGATGAAGCAGTGGTTTTCCTCTTTTTAGCAGGCTTCTTGATGACCTTGGTCTTTGGCCGGATTGACCGTTCTGCTTTCTCCGGTTTGTCTTGTGGAAGCTTCTTGCTCCAAAACGGATTATCACGCTGGTTAAGCAGCAATTGATGTTAGATAGAGGTAGCAATAATAGGTTCAGTAAAAAGTACAATCAAAAACTTACAGCTGGCGGTTTGTTGGTAGCACAGAAAGGGAGCAGGCCGGTTTGAGCGCAGAGGTGCTCCGGTTCGTTCAGCATTTTCTTCACAGCCTCTGTGACTTCATCATCGGAGAGCTGGATGTTGGTGTGTCGGAGTGGGTCATCAACGCTACCAGTATACTTGCACATTAAACCGGAGCGCCGGCTAAGAGGCAGTATGCTCCATGATATCCAACAGCGTGCGAGATCTACTCCTGTTAAACCATTGGCCATGAAGGCTCGGAGCTTGGATAATTGCGGAGCGTATTTACTCCTCTCCTTGGCACTTAACCTTTGTGGGAAGGGGTGTGTATTGCTGAGCCGCTCCGTACGAAAGCCAGGCAAATGATTTTCATCATCAGGGGAAGTATCTTTGCAGTAAAACCATGTTGCATTCCACTCCTTGGGGTGACTGTGTAGTCTGGCATGGGGATAAGTGATTTCTTTCCTTTTCTGAATTGCCATACCGCCAAATTCGGTATTGGGACCATCAGTGAATTCTGTGCGGCGGTTTAAGTGGAAGCAGTCTCTGAACAATTCAACTGTGGGTTTCTCTTGAAGGTATACCTCACAGAGCACTTGGAAGTGACATAAGTTGGTAACAGAATTGGGGCCAATATCCTGCGGGCGGAGTTGAAAATTGGCTAACACATCCCGGTAAAATTTAGAGCCGGGCGGTTTGAAGCCCCGGGCTAAGTGATCCGCAAAGATCACAACCTCTCCCTCTTGAGGTGTGGGAGGACATTCATCACCAGGAACCCTCCAGTGGATAGTCTTTTTGCTGTCTAAAGCGCCGATCGAGACTAAATCATCCAACTGAGTTTCTGTGACACGAGAAGGAACCCAGTTGCACTCATATACTTGTTTGGCCATGGTGAGATCTACAAGAAATAGGTGATTCCGGTTCAAGAACTTGTTGGATAGAAGAAGGCGCTGGTATGAACAATGCTAAACCGGAGGCAGTATATTTAAACCGGATTTTTATGAAGTGGCATCATATGGCTAAAGAGTTCTGGCGGTTCAACAAGGGGACTAATGGTATATACCGGTTTATTAACTTTTTCTATATTAAGTTAAACCGCCTGATCTAAACATTGAAAGCAATTGAGGTTGCGGATGGCTAAGTATGCAGAAACAGGTTTCACAAGGTCTTATTACAACAATGGATCTGAAGCAAGTTCAGAAAAACAGAAAATATTCAAAAGGTTAAAGCAGAATAGAAGTAAATCAATGGGTAGGAATGTGGATGAGATCTATAGACTTGAGCGTAAAACTACAGGCGGATGCTAAAAAGCTACTGCTGGTCAGAGCAGGGTTTCACAGATATGTCCAGGAGTCTGGGTACGAGTATGAACAAGTGATGAACATGGCAAGAACACGAAACCCTAGAATAGATCTATGTTAAGAAGAACAGAAGGCTTACCAGAGTCAAGGAAGACGCGGAAGGCTACCGCGATGCTCTGGTGCGTTCAGGTTGATGCAGCGGCCCAAGACGATGTAGAGGTCAACGGCGGCGGCGAAGCTCCGAGGCTGGCGACACGAGGAAGACAAAGAGAGAGAGACGAAGGGGAGAAAAGGAAATGACCCTTGGGTCCTATTTATAAGGCAGGGGACGTGTGTCAGGCGCGCGAATCCAGGAGCCACAAGATTCAGAAGCGGAGCTGCTGCCTTGGGTATCGCAGATCTATTAATAAAGGAAGGCGTCATAAATGTTAACTTCATGATGACGTCATGCCGGTTTACAGCAACCAGAGATGATGACGACATGGCGGTTTACCAATTACCAGAAGATGTTGAAGATAAAGATTTTTGTGAAGGATTGACATGAACCAGTTCAAGTCAATCTGGGGCCTAATGTTGGGGATATTACCACTGGGCGTGAACCGGCCTACCTGGGCCGGGTTAGCTTCATTATTAGTTTAAAGGTGATTAAGCAGATGAAGGCCCAAGGCCTGTAGTCGGTTTAGAACCTGTAGCCGTAAACCGGCTTGGTATGTAAACTTGCATTGTAAGTTAGGAATAGAGAGAGACCAACCGGGATACGAGTATGAACCGGTGTGGGACTCTGTGGATCGACGGGCGTCACCCGTGTATATAAGGGGACGACCCGGCGGCGGTTCAAGGAGACAACAACAACAACTCGAGCCTAGGCGAAGCTTGTCTGCTCCCTAGCCATCGAAACTACATCAATTCCATCACAACTAGACGTAGGCTTTTACCTTCATCAAAGGGGCCGAACTAGTATAAACCCTTGTGTCTTTGTGTCCGCTTTAACCCCTTCAAGTTAACCCATAGCGATGGCTCCACGACTAAGTCCTTTCACAAGGACATCTGCTGTGACAAATCCACGACAGTTCCTTTCCCTGGGTACGCATGCATTAATGTGCATGTCCGAACTGCGAATAGAGTCACAGTGTATAAAACATCTGGGGGGTTGTATTGTAATAGGTAATAAACATCTTTAATTCACCGACCGAATATTCCCTTAAGAATGCTAGCTTTCGGCTTCACCCAGTCTAAGCTACACGTCCGGCGTACCCGGCAGTAACAATCACATAGGTGCTCCCCATATGCCATAGCCGAACTAACAGGAACGTAGGGCATAAACACAGGAGCCAGGCAGCCCAACTTGGCCAAAACTTAAGCCATATCGATGCATATAATGGTGAAGAAAAGGTACATATGGAAAAGCGACACATATGTAGTGGGCACGATGCCCTGAAGGTAATTATATTAAGCTTCTATATAAGAAGCCCCCAGGTGTAGTGAGAGTGCATGGCGCGTCAAGGGTGTGTAGTCGAGTCACACTTGGAGCCTTTAGGGCCATAAAAAAAAGAAAGAAAGAAAGAAAGAGGATATAACTTAAAAAGGCGGAGGGAAGGAGACGAACACAGAGTTCGGCGCTAGGCATAGAATCTTCGGAGTCTAGCCGCGTTCCATGGGTTCGGCTCGAGTCGATTATCTGATGCATCACGCAGGCGGTACGCCCCTCCGGTGAGAACTTTATCAATGATTTATGAACCCTCCCACTTGGGCTTGAGCTTGTCCATTTTCTTCTTCGGTAGGCGTAGAACGAGTTTGCCAACGTTATAAGTTTTGGCCCGTACTTCTCTGCTTTAATACCTTCGGGCCTGTTGCTGCCAACGTTATAAGTTTTGCCAACGTTATAAGTTTTGCCAACGTTATAAGTTTTGCCAACGTTATACCTTTTGGCCCGTACCAACGGGCTTTTGTGACATCGCGCTCCTCCTCCAGGGCATCTAAACTATCCTGCCGATCTAGCTCGGCTTCTCGCTCTTCATACATGCGCACCCGAGGTGAGTCATGAATGATATCGCAGGGCAATACCGCCTCTGCGCCGTACACCATGAAGAATGGTGTGTATCTGATAGTGCGATTCGGCATGGTCCGCTGTCCCCATAGTACGGAGTCAAGCTCCTCGACCAAGTGCGTGTCTGATTCCTTCAAGGATCACACTAGTCTGGGTTTGATGCCGCTCATAATAACACCATTTGCTCGTTCGACTTGACCGTTTGTTTGGGGGTGATAGACGGAGGCGTAATCGAGCTTAATGCCCATGTTGCAGCACCAAGTTTTCACCTCGTCGGCTGTGAAGTTGGAGCCATTATCGGTGATGATGCTGTGGGGGACACCGTAACGGTGCACGACCCCTGATATGAAGTCTATCACTAGTCCGTATTCGGCCGTTTTAACTGGTTTGGCCTCTATCCATTTGGTGAATTTATCCACCATGACCAATAGGTATTTTTCTTATGGCTTCCTCCTTTAAGGGGTCCGACCATATCGAGCCCCCAGACCGCAAAGGGCCAAGTTATAGGGATTGTTTGGAGTGCGGTAGGTGGCATATGGCTTTGATTGGCGAAGAGCTGGCAACCAATGCAATGTTGGACGAGGTCCTGTGTGTCTGCTCGGGCTGTCGGCCAGTAGAATCCTGTATGGAAGGCCTTGCTTACGAGGGCCCGAGCTGCGGCATGGTGGCCGCCGAGTCCAGCACAAATTTCGGCCAAGAGCTACCGCCCTTCCTCTTCGGAGATACATCTTTGGAGTACTTTGGTAGCGCTTTTCTTATAAAGCTCTCCCTCATGGACCTTGTAGGCTTTAGAGCGCCGCACAATGCAACGTGCCTCATTTTGGTCCTCGGGGAGTTCTTGCCTATTTAGGTAGGCTAAGAAGGGTTCGGTCCAGGGGGCGATGACAGCCATGATTACGTGGGCCGAAGGTGTTATTTCGGTGGCGGAGCCTCCGATTATGTTAGAATGTTCGGGCTTTGGGTTGTGGTCAGATCTGTACTAGTATTACCGCTCTCCCCTTGCCACACCATGGATGGCTTGAACATCCTTTCCAAGAAGATGTTAGGTGGCATGGGTTCGCGCTTAGCGCCAATGCGGGCGAGGATATCCGTCGCTTAATTGTTTTCTCGGGCCACATGGTGAAATTCAAGCCCCTCGAACCGAGCTGACATTTTGAGGACAACATTATGGTAAGCCTCCATTTTTTGGGTCCTTGACATCGAAGTCTCCGTTTATTTGGGATATTGCAAGGTTCGAATCCCCACGCACTTCTAGGCATTGAATGCCCATGGAGACTGCCATCCGAAGACCGTGCAACAGAGCCTCGTATTCGGCTGCATTTTTGGAGTCTGTGTATAGTATTTGGAGTATGTATTGGACTGTATCTCCAGTGGGGGATGTCAGGACCACACCCACTCCCAGACCAGCCAGCATCTTAGAGCCGTCAAAGTGCATGATCCAATTGGAGTATGCACCGTAGTCTTTAGGGAGTTCGGCTTCTGTCCATTCAGCGATGAAGTCAGCCAACACTTGCGATTTAATGGCTCATCGTGGTTTATATATAATGTCGAACGGGAGGAGCTCGATGGCCCACTTAGCAATCCGGCCCGTGGCATCACGTTGTTCATTATATCGTTGAGTGGTACTTCGCAGGCCGCCGTGATTGTACACTCTTGAAAGTAGTGTCGTAGTTTACGGGATGCCATGAAGATTGCGTATGCTATCTTTTGATAATGTGGGTACCATGACTTGCATGGTGTGAGGACAGTGGATATGTAGTATACCGGATTTTCAAGCAGGAACTTATGTTCGTCCTCCTCTCGTTTGACGACGAGCACTGCGCTTACAACTTGGTGTGTTGCGGCTATATATAACAGTATGGGTTCGCCAATGTTCGGTGCGGCCAGGATTGGGTTGCTGGCCAAGAGGGCCTTTATTTCCTCCAGTCCGGTCGTAGCCGCATCCATCCACTCGAAGTGTTTGGTGCATCGAAGAAGGCGATAAAGAGGTAGATCCTTTTCTCCCAATCGGGAGATAAAGCGGCTTAAGGCAGCCACGCATCCAGTTAATTTCTGGATTTGCTTGAGGTCTGTTGGGGTAGCCAACTGTGACAAATCTCGGATTTTAGCCGGGTTTGCTTCAATTCCTCTATTGGAAACGATGAAGCCCAGAAGCTTTCCGGCGAGAACACCGAAAACGCATTTTTTCGGATTGAGCTTGATGTCATATGTTCGGAGGTTGTCGAATGTGAGCCTCAGGTCGTCTATTAAAGATTCAACATGTCTGGTCTTGATGACCACATCATCCACGTATGCCTCAACTGTTTTGCCGATTTGTTTTTCCAGGCATGTCTGAATCATGCGTTGGTAGGTTGCACCGGTGTTTTTTTATCCCGAAAGACATGGTGTTGAAAGAAAAAGGGTCGTATGGAGTGATGAATGCCGTTGCGGCTTGATCGGATTCCGCCATCTTGATTTGATGGTATCAGGAGTATGCGTCGAGGAAACACAGTGAGTCGTGTCCTGCGGTAGCATCGATGATTTGATCGATGCGGTGGAGAGGGAAGCGATCCTTGGGGCAAGCCTTATTGAGGTCCTTGAAATCAACACATAGGCACCGGGATTTATCCTTCTTTGGTATCATCACCAGGTTTGCTAGCCAATCCGGGTGTTTTATTTCTCTGATGAATCCGGCTTCCAGTAACTTGGCTAGATCCTGTCCCATAGCTTGTTGTTTAGGCTCTGAAAAGCACCATAGTGTTTGCTTGACCAACTTGTATCCCTTCAATATGTTTAGGCTATGCTCGGCCAGCCTGCATGGGATTCCTAGCATGTCTGAAGGGTGCCAGGCGAAGATGTCCCAATTCTCGCGTAAGAACACCTGCAGTGTGGCGTCTATTGTGGGGTCCAGTTGTGCCCCGATGGATGTTGTTTTTGTAGAGTCCATTGGGTGGACCTAGAATTTGACTATTTCATCCGCTGGTTTGAAAGAGGTGGACTTGGATTGTTTGTTGAGTATCACATCATCCCTGTCCACTATGGAGAGCAACGCAGTTAGTTCTTCGGCCGCGAGGGCTTCGGATAATGCCTCAAGTGCCAGGGCGGCGGATTTGTTTTCGGCACGGAGTACTACGTCCGGATCACTGGCTAGAGTGATGATTCCGTTGGGCCCGGGCATCTTGAGCTTCATGTACCCGTAGTAGGGTATGGCTTGGAAGCTCGCGAATGCGTCTCGCCCTAAAAGGGTGTGATATCCACTACTGAACGGGGCCACTTGGAATGTTATCTCTTCGGACCTGTAATTCTCCGGCGTGCTGAATACCACATCGAATGTGATTTTTCCCGCACATCGTGCCTCCCGACTAGGGATAATTCCCCTGAAGATCGTGCTGCTTTGCTCAATGCGGCTCTTGTCTATTTCCATTTTGTTGAGAGTTTCTTCGTAGATGAGGTTTAATCCGTTGTCGCCGTCCATGAGCACTTTAGTAAGACGGAAGCCGTCCACAATTGGACTAAGGACCAAAGCGGCTGGTGCTCGGACTGTTCGGAATTGAGGTTCATCACTGGCATTGCAGGTTATGGCCGTGTCGTTCCATGGATTTATTGCTGCAACATGGCAGACTTCGGCGAGGCCACGGAGTGCTCTCTTGCGCCTATTATTGAGACAAAAGTCTTGAAGACTGTCAATACTGTATTGTTGTTTTCTATGGTATGATGCTCTGCGGTATTGTCAATGTGGAGATCCTCGCCGCTCTTGGCCACCTGCCGAAGTATCCAACATGCTCTAAGGCTGTGTGTTGGTATGATATCCGGTGTGGTGTTAATTTTGCATGGCCCATTGAGCCATCCTTCCAATACGCTTCTGTGCCCTTTAGTGGGCTTTGGTTTCTTTGTAATTGGATCGGGTGACTTGCGAGAGTGCACCCTTTTAGTTCGGATGAGGGGTTTAGTGAGAGCCGGAGGATCCCAGAATTTTGCTTGGGTTTTCCAGGCGCTTTCCATCGCACATTACTTTTGTACTATGGCCGCCATGTCAGCGAAGTGTGATATGTCACGGTGACTTATGGGGTTGAGGATTCCCTTGTCCATGCATTTTTTGCAAAAGAATGAGATTGCATCTTCCTCGCAACAATCCTTGACCTTGCTCATTACAAGGAGGAATCTGGCCCATAAGTGATGTACTGTCTCTTGGGATTGTTGTCTAATGTGGGAAAGATCTCTTGTATCTTGGTGGGTGGGTGGATTTAAGTCCAAACCCTGACCCGATCTGAGACCCAGGGGCAGAGGAACTTCCGAACTTGTCGGTTCGGGTTCTGGGATATTGCCCAATTTTTTTGGCCCACTGTCTAATTCTAAGTCCGGAGTTTGGGTCATGTCCTCCCACAAACGGGTATCCGGCTCAGAGAGCTCAGGAATCCGGACATACTTCGTCCTCAAAATAGAGGAAGAATTGTTGCGCTACTCCTCCACCATCGCTATCTGATGGGTGACCGGCAGAGAGTTAATCTCCCTTTGATCGGGTTTAAGCCCAATCCGATCATAGTCTGTAGTGACTCCCAAGGCGGCGATGCGATCTAAGAGCTTGTTCAAGGACGAGAGTTCCATCGGATCCATCTGCTCGGCGTATTCCGAGCTGACGTGGAGGCTGTTTTTGATGACCCGAGAGGTCATCGTCGGCACGGCGGCCGAACGGGCGTTTATGACGAAGCCGCCTAGCCGGAGGGTTTGGCCTAAAGCCAGGGCTCCCCCAGAGGTGATGTTGTCCTCGATAACAAGGCGATCCATCAAACCTTTTTTTGATGTCATAGTGGAACTCTCAATGAAAGCACCAATGTCGGTGTCAAAACCGGCGGATCTCGGGTAGGGGTTCCCTTACTGTGTGTCTAAGGCTAATGGTAACAGGAGGCGGGGGACACAATGTTTACCCAGGTTCAGGCCCTCTCGATGGAGGTAATACCCTACTTCTTGCTTGATTGATATTGATGATATGAGTATTACAAGAGTTGATCTACCACGAGATCATAGAGGCTAAACCCTAGAAGCTAGCCTATGATTATGATTGTTGTTGTCCTACGGACTAAACCCTCCGGTTTATATAAACACCGGAGGGGGCTAGGGTTACACAGAGTCAGTTACAGAGAAGGGAATCTACATATCCAAATTGCCAACCTTGCCCTCCATGCAAAGGAGAGTCCCACCCGAACACGGGACGAAGTCTTCAATGTTGTATCTTCATAGTCCAATAGTCCGGCATAAGCATATAGTCTGGCTGTCCGAGGACCCCCTAATCCAGGACTCCCTCACTTACCGCTCCCCCATTTAGAATATATACATATCCGGTTTGAGACTTAGAATCATTCGATCAGTGTCAAAGCTTGCATCGATGTAACCCTTTACAACGAGCTCTTGATAACCTCCATAAACAAGAAACATTTCCTTACTCCTTTTCAGGTACTTAAGGATATTCTTCACCGCTGTCTAGTGATCCACTCCTGTATTACTTTGAAACTTTCTGGCCATACTTATGGCAAGGCTGACATCCGGTCTTGTGCACAACATCGCATAGATGATAGAGCCTAGGTGGCAGAGGCATAGGGGATGACACTCATCTTTTCTCTATCCTATGTAGTCGTCGGGCATTGAGTCTGACTCAACTTCACACCTTGCAAAATAGGCAAGAACCCCTTCTTGGACTGATCCATTTTGAACTTCTTCAAAATCTTATAAAGGTATGTGCTTTGTGAAAGTCCTAACAAGCGTCTTGATCTATCTCTATAGATATTGATGCCTAATAAGAAAGCAACTTCTCCTAGGTCCTTCGTTGAAAAACTCTTGTTCAAATATTCCTTCACGTTTTCCAAAAGTTCTATATTGTTTCCAATCAGCAATATGTCATCCACATATAACACCAGAAACTCTATAGAGCTCCCACTCACTTTCTTGTAAATACCAGCTTCTCCACAAACTTGTATAAACCCAAACACTTTGATCACCTCATCAAAGCGAATATTCCAACTCTGAGATGCTTGCACCAGTCCATAAATGGATCGCTGGAGCTTGCACACTTTGTCAACATTCTCTGGATCGACAAAACCTTCTGGTTGCATCATATAAAACTCTCCCTTAAGGAAACCGTTAAGGAACGCTATTTTCACATCCATCTGCCAGATTTCATAATCGAAAAATGCAGCTATTGCCAACATGATTCTGACGGACTTAAGCATTGCTACGGGTGAAAAGTCTCATCGTAGTCAACTCCTTGAACTTGTGAAAACCCCTTTTGCCAAAAGTCGAGTTTTATAGATGGTGACATTACCATCCACATCCGTCTTCTTCTTGAAGATCCATTTATTTAGAATGGCCTTTCGCCCTTCAGGTAATACTTCCAAAGTCCATAATTTGTTTTCATACATGGATCCCATCTTCGATTTCATGGCCTCTAACCATTTGTCAGAATCCGGGCCCACCATCGCTTCTCCATAGCTCGTACGTTCATCGTTGTCCAACAACATGACCTCTAAGACAGGGTCGTCGTACCACTCAGGAGCTGTGCGTACCCTTGTCGACCTACGAGGTTCAATAGTAACTTGATCTGAAACTTCATGATCACTATCATTAGTTTCCTCTTAAACTGACGTAGGTGTCACAGAAACATCTTTATGCGCTGCACTACTCACTGGTTGAAGTAGAGGTTCAACAACCTCATCAAGTTCTATCTTCCTCCCACTCAATTCTTTCGAGAGAAACTCTTTCTCAAGAAAGGACCTGTTCTTAGCGACAAACACTTTGCCTTAGGATCTGAGATATAAGGTATACCCAACCGTGTCTTTTGGGTACCCTATGAAGACGCATTTGTCCGCTTCGGGTTCGAGCTTTTCCGGCTGAAGCCTTTTGACATAAGCATCACAACCCCAAACCTTAAGACACGACAACTTAGGTTTCTTGCCAAAACAGTTCATACGGCGTCGTCTCCACGGACTTAGATGGTGCCCTATTTAAAGTGAATGTAGCTGTCTCTAACACATAACCCCAAAACAATAGTGGCAGATCGGCAAGAGACATCATAGAACACAACATATCCAGTAAGGTACGATTACGACGTTCAGACACACCATTGCAATGTGGTGTTCCAGGTGGCGTCAACTGTGAAACAATTCCACATTGTCTTAAGTGATTGCCAAACTCATAACTCAGATATTCTCCCCCTTGATCGGATCCTACGAATTTAATCTTCTTGTTATGATGATTCTCAACTTCACTATGAAATGGCTTGAACTTTTCACACGTTTCAGACTTATGCTTCATCAAGTAAATATACCTGTATCTAGTCAAGTCATCGGTGAAGGTGAGAAAGTAACGATATCCATTGCGCGTGTCAACGCTCATCGGACCACACACATCAGTGTGTATGATTTCCAACAAGTCACTTGCCCGTTCCACTGTTTCGGAAAACGGGGTCTTAGTCATCTTGCCCATGAGGCATGGTTCGCATGTGTCAAGTGATTCAAAATCAAGTGACTCCAAAAGTCCATCAACATGGAGTTTCTTCATGCGCTTTACACCAATATGGCCTAATCGGCAGTGCCACAAGAAAGTGGTATTATCATTATTAAATCTACACCTTTTGGCATCATTGTTATGAACATGTGTATCATCAGTATCGAGATTCAATAAGTATAAACCCTACAATGGGTGCATGACCATAAAGGATATTACCCATATAAATAGAACAACCATTATTCTCTGATTTAAATGAGTAATTGATGTCTACTAGAACTACGTCGGTATTTCCCCAAAGATGAAGGGATGATGCAGTATAGCAACGGTGGGTATTTCCCTCAGTGATGAGACCAAGGTTATCGAACTAGTAGGAGAACCTCCTAACACCACGTAAACAGCCCCCGCACACAAATAACAAATACTCACAACCTACGTGTTAAAGGGGTTGTCAATCCCTTTCGGGTACGGTGCCTCAGGTAGGCAACATAACGCGAAATAATTGTGGTAGATAGGATAAATAGATAAATAAATAAATTGCAGCATGGTGTTTTTGTATTTTTGGTTTAATAGATTTGAAAATAAAAGCAAAGAAAAATAGATCACAAAGGCAAATATGATGAGAAGAGACCCGGGGGCCGTAGGTTTCACTAGTGGCTTCTCTCGAGAAGAATAGCAAACGGTGGGAAAACTATTACTGTTGGGCAGTTGATAGAACTTCCAATAATCATGATGGCGTCCAGGCAATGATCATTATATAGGCATCACATCCAAGATTAGTAGACCGACTCCTGCCTGCATCTACTATTATTACTCCACACATCGATTGCTATCCAGCATGCATCTAGTGTATTAAGTTCATGGAAAACAGAGTAATGCAATAAGAACGATGACATGATGTAGACAAGATCTATTTGTGTAGAAATAGACCCCATCTTGTTATCCTTAATAGCAACAATACATACGTGTCGTTTCCCTTTTTGTCACTGGGATCGAGCATCGTAAGATCGAACCCATCACAAAGCACCTCTTCCCAGTGCAAGATAAATAGATCAAGTTGGCCAAAAAAAACCCAAATATCAGAGAAAGAAATATGAGGCTATAATAAATCATGCATATACGAGATGAAAGAAGACTCAAATAACTTTCATGGATAAAAACATAGATCTAATCATAAACTCAAAGTCCATCAGATCCCAACAAACACACCGCAAAAAGACTTACATCATATGGATCTCCAAGAGACCATTGTATTGATAATCAAGAGAGAGAGAGAGAGGAAGCCATCTAGCTACTAACTACGGACCTGTAGGTCTAGAAAGAACTACTCATGCATCACCGGAGAGGCACCAACGGACATGATGAACTCCTCTGAATTGGTGTCTAGATTGGATCTGGTGCTTCTTGGCTCTGCGGCGGCTGGAATTGATTTTCGTCGACTCCCCTAGGGTTTCCGAAATATTGGGGTATTTATAGAGCAAATAGGCGATGCGGGGGTGGGGGGCAACGAGGAGGGCACAACCCACCGGGGCGCGCCTAGGCCCCCATGCGTGCCCTGGTGGGTTGTGCTCCCCTCGGAGCTCCCCTCAGGTGAGTTCCTGGCCCACTGGATGTCTTCAGGCCCAAAAAAAATCCACAAAACAGTTTCGCTGTGTTTGGACTCTGTTTGGTATTGATTTCCTGCAATGTAAAAAACAAGCAGAAAACAACAGCTGGCACTGGGCACTATGTCAATAGGTTAGTACCAAGAAAATGAAATAAAATGACTATAAAATGATTGTAAGACATCCAAGAATGATAATATAATAGCATGGAGCAATAAAAAATTATAGATACGTTGGAAACGTATCAGCATCCCCAAGCTTAATTCCTTCTCGTCCTTGAGTAGGTAAATGATAAAACGAAATTTTTGATGCGGAATGCTGCCTAACATGTTCATCACATTTCTTTTCTTCATAGAATGGACAACTGGACTTTTATATGGTCCAAAGCAATAGTCTAGTTTTGACATGAAGACTTTAACACTCAAGCATACCAACAAGCAACCATATCTTTAAAAAAATCAACAAAAAGCAAGTTATCCCTAGCCCATTATGCTCATCATTGATCCATTCATGAAACACACTCGAATATTAGCTACACCCAATGCTCAAATACGATCATAGTGCCCCTTAATTGGTGCTTTATAAGAGAAGGTGGAGACTCAAATTCAACATAAAAATTACATAAAGTAAAAGAAAGGCCCTTCATAGAGGGAAGTAGGGATTTGTAGAGGTGCCAGAGCTCAAAGCAAAAATTGAGAGATAAAAACATTTTGGGAGGCATACTTTTCCCACCAACGAAAACGACTTAGACCTCCCAACACTTTCCATGCTAGATACATCATAGGCGGTTCCCAAACAGAAAATAAAGTTTATTCCTTTTTCCACCATTACTTTCACTTTCCATGGCTAACTGTATCCATGGGTGCCCTGTGGCACCCCAGCTCAGAGAGACCGGTTTACCTTGTGTTGCCAACCCAGAGATCACGTCTTCTCGCAATACACAACATCTTGGTACATAAATCACCGCTTTATTGAAACTAGTGGAAGGATAGTGTGACATTACATCAAATAGCGAGGCCAAGCGGCACACTCGATGCGGCTGAACAATATGTACATTATTTAGTGAACATAAAGGGGCCTCGAGCACGACATCTACACGATAGCTGAACAACGACGTAGCGGGAGTCCATAACGTAGGGACACCGATGTGGACAAGATCTAGACACGGCAGCACTCCGATCTAGTTAGATTTTCCTGAAATCTGGCATAACACACCAGATCAGTACATTGAATGTACTTGCAAGCTCACAGCAAACAAAACCATAATGACAAACAATATCATGACATTTAATCAAGTTAAATGCAAACAACAACATGCTACTCATGCAGTGAAACCAAACTTGTGCATTGAGTCACTCGGAGTCTCTCTTACCAACAGGTTGCCTCGCAACCGAACAGTGACCATGACAGATCACAAAGGGAACCAAACTTTGTTCAACGGGTTACCTCGTAACCAAATAGTGATCACTCCTGGATCACAAGTGATACCACAACAGTCGGTCTCACTGACATCATCATGATTCAACTAGTGCAATGCAAATAACTTAGTGTGCAAGATTTATTTAAGAAAGTTGATCCATGGTGTGACTTACTTACGAACTGGGCCCTTATCCGCGGGCGTGGCTATTGATAGATTAATACACTCTGCAGAGGTAGCACACTTTACCCACACCACAGAACCCATGGCCTCACGCTCTCATTCAGGTGGACAAACTACATTCCGACAGAACTCTCCCATTGCCATGACACTCTTATGGCCACTCCGACCAACTCCCCACTAGGATTAGTCATGGGTGATCTCGCCTACCAAAGGCAAAACATCCACTGTCGTCCCACCAAAATCCACATTTCCACTGTTCCTCCTTGCTTTCCAAGTTCAAACCTTCACTGCTGCTTACTGGTAGCTCAGCCTCCTCGCCGTCGATCCATCTTCTTGCAGCACCGACTCCTCGCCGGCTACCCTTCTTCTTGCAGCACCGCCTCCTTGCCGGCGCCCCTTCTTCTTACAGCGCTGGCTCCTCACCGGTAACCCTTCTTCTTGCTACATGGCCTCCTCGCCACCGACCCTTCTTCTTGCTGCGCAGCCTCGTCGATATGGTCAGGTAATCCACACCCTACCCATACCATCCTCCTCCTTCCCCGTCCCACATGCCCCGACTGACGGCGCGACACCTTCCACTGAAATCACTATCCCCGTCCTCCAATTAAGCGCCGCCCACAGCCATTTTGCATGCAGTATAACGTGGAGCTCAGTAGCATCTGGAAGGGGAGAAGCAAACCACGGCCGCACGCACGCGCGAGGTTTCTATGGGTGCCATGTGTGCCAACCACCAGATCTTGGATCAGCACCTCGTCTTCGAGGCCACCGTCGACACCGTCATGCGGTTGTCTGCTTTAAAATATAGTTCGTGTTGTTTCCTCGAGGCCACTCCTAGTGCCTCCTAGTGACTTGTCCTCTTAATGTTAATATGCAGTCTGATGTTTAGTTAATAGTTTGTTCCTTTGAAATGTAATGTTTCGTTAATAGTTTGGTCCAACAATTGCTACATTTCATAGTATTGTTCTCAAGCATTCTTTGTTTTGTTAACTGTCTTATCTTCTAGTACATGTTTCTATTCTGTACTGTCATGCTCAGTTAACTGCTTTTGTTCATTTGGTTTGCTGCCCATTTAACTGTTTGATTCAATTCTGCAATTTGATTTTCATTTACTGTGGGTACAATTTAGTATTGTTATGCATGTGAGAAATAAATTGAACTTGGTTGTACTCAATACATATTATACTAATAGTATGGCAACTCTCAGTTAACCTGATCAAGATCTTCCTTATGTGTGTTGCAGGGAAACAATGGGAGACACTGCGGTTTACCATCAAGGTTTGGTCCTGCATGGTCCTTTCGCTAATAGCACATTATTGTGCAGTTACAGGAATCATTCTAATATTTAGGTTTCTTACAATTTGGTCTTGCACATGTAGGTCCTACTGTCAATGGCTTAGACCCACTGTTCGACCCATTTGGCATATGGGGAAATGAGATGTCCATGAATATCAATCATGTCAATAAACTCAGAAAGATTGTTAGGATGAATCTTGCGATGAATAACAGCAAGATCTTTGTTTGTACAATGAAGAAGACATCAACCAACTATAGGATGGTACTAACTCTTTTACCTTGTTTTTACCCCTTGCGCCATTTCAAAATTTATAACACCAATTTATGCATATCTTTGTTTTCAGTACTTTTCAGAGCAGTTCACTTATGATTAACTCTCTAACCACCTGCATGGTCAAGAGGCGAGGAAGGTACTCATTCACCACCCATGGTACAATATTGAAGTCTTCCTGAAGAGGACGAAGGTTGGGCGGGCAATTATCCATAGCCACTGGCCTAAAGTTGCAAGGACATTCAACATCACTGAGGGCTCAATATTTGCCTTCCACTTCTGCATTTTCCCAGATGAGATTCAACTGTCTATTTACCGTGTATGATGATACTTTCCAATGGTTTTTGATGTTTCATGTGAAACTTGGTGTTGTTGTGTAATGGTGTAACTGAGTGCCAAAGCTACCTGATGTAATTCAATTATGGAATCTTGGTTGCTCTTATACAGATATGAAATATATGGTGGGTTTTATGAGAAATATCAATTTTATTACTACATGGATTATCAATAATAGGCTAATTACCCTGCTTATTGCGGTTTTCTATTGCAGACGGTTACTCAGACATCACCGTGGGAGATGAACTCAAACAACCCACACGGTTTCTAGAAAGTAGGCGTGTTTGATCAACTAACAATCACACCCGGCTTCCAGCAAAGAACTGTTCACGTTGGGCCACCTTGCACAAACATTTCCACACAAAAAACTGAGTGTGATATACATACGAACAGAAATGTTTTTCTGGATTCACCATGTGGGATGTACATACGAATGGAAACGATTGTGTTTCGATGCCTCGCGAGATCGCACACGAGCTCATTTTGCCCCAGCCTGTGTGCTAGGAGGGCCTAACCCCGATAGTTTCTGGATCGTGTGGGAAGGACCACCCTATCGCCCACACTCACTTGGCAAGTGTTCCAAACACCGTCGCGGAAAGAGGTTTAAAACCGTTTGTATAGTAGGTCTCTGCACTAGTGTTAATTGAGTCTAAACAGCGATACCCACATTAGTAGAAACTGGTATATGGGGTGTTCATGGCCAGTCGTAAGTTGAACCATTATTTTCTTGACCATTCCATTACAGTGGTCAGTTCTGCCCCGTTGGGGGATATTATTCAGAATAGAGAGGCTACATGCCGAGTGGCTAAGTGGGCCATTGAGCTTGGACCCCATGGTTTAAAGTATGTGCCAAGGACATCTATCAAATCTCAGGCTCTTGTGGATTTCATCAATGACTGGACGGAGTTGCAAACACCTGAGGAGAAGCCTGGTAACACATATTAGACTATTCATTTTGATGGGTCCAGGCAATTAGAAGGCTCGGGGGCTGGAGTTATTTTGACTTCCCCACGAGGTGACAAATTTTGTTCTGTTTTAAGGTTCATGTTTCCTTGTACTAACAATGCGGCTGAATATGAGGCTCTGCTCCATGGCCTCCTAATGGCTAAAAAGATGATTTAAGCCAGGTCAGGTGCTTTGGCGACTCGGATTTGGTGGCTCGGCAAGTTTCAGGCACTTGGGATTCCAAAGACGCGCTCATGGCGGCTTATCGCCGGGAGGTTGACAATATTGCTGGTCACTTCAAAGGTTATCAGGTGGAGCATCTTGATCAAAGGAAGAATGAGGCGGCTGATGCTTTAAGCCGGCTTGGGGTCTTAACATAAGCCGGTACCCCCTAATGTATTTCTTGATGTATTGCATAATCCTTCAATCAAGTTGCCATTGGAAGACGATCATGCTATTCCTGACCCAGAGGCACAATTTGTGGTGGCTCTCCATGCTATTCCTTATTGGACACTTCCCTACTTGGTTTATATGACCCGGGGTGAGTTACCTGAGGATGAAACTTTGGCCAGACAAATAACCCAGCGATCTAAGTCCATGACTATTGTTAATGGCGAGTTACACCGATGCAGCATCACAGGCGTGTTCCAGCGTTCTGTTTCTCCGGAAGAGGGCCATGAGATTTTAAGAGAAATCCATGAAGGTGATTGTGGTCATCATGCCGACTCTAAATCTCTAGTGGCTAAAGCTTTACGTCATGGGTTTTATTGGTTGATGGCTCACACTAACGCACAGGATATCATTAGTAAGTGTGATGGGTGTCAGAAATTTTCTCGACGGGCTTGTGTGCTGGCTCAAGAGTTGAGGATGATTCCAATTACTTGTCCGTTTGCAGTCTAGGGGCTTGATATGGTTGGACCTTTCAAGATGTCTAAGGATAAGAAAACCCACCTCTTGGTGGCGGTTGACAAATTTACCAAGTGGGTCGAAGCAGAGCCAGTCAGCAAGTGTGATGTGATGACGACAGTTTAGTTCATAAAAAAGTGATCTTCCGTTTTGGTTACCCTCATAGTATCATAACTGATAATGGCACTAATCTGTATAAGGGTGCTACGAGAGAGTTCTATCAATAGGAGCATATTCATCTTGACGTCTCTTTTGTGGCTCATCCACAGTCTAATGGTCAAGCTGAGAGGACTAATCAAGAAATATTGAGAGGTATCAAGCCCCGGCTTATGGTTCCCTTGCAGCGAACGCTGAGTTGTTGGGTTGAGGAGTTACCGTCAGTATTATGGAGTATCAATACCACCCCCAATAGGTCAACAGGTTGTACGCCTTTCTTCATGGTATACGAGGCAGAGGCGATTCTTCCAAGCGATATCCGTCATGACTCGCCTCGTGTGGTGGCTTATGTTGAAGTTGATAATGAAATAGTACATCAAAACACACTCGATGCTTTGGATGAGGAGCGAGACCTGGCAGCGGCTCATTCAGCGATATATCAACAAGATCTGCATTGCTATCATAACCGCAGAGTTAAAACTCGGACGTTCAAGAAAGCGATTTATTGCTCCACCTTGGGAAGGACCCTTTGTGGTCAGCAAGAACCTGAACAATAGATCGTATTACCTCATTGATGTACTTGAGCACAAGGATTCTCGCAAATCGGAGGAGGAGACCCGCCTTCCGTGGAATATTGCACATCTTCGGCCATACTACACTTGAGCCGCCAGCTTTTGCCTTTGTACATATCTTTGTCAATGCATATACTTTTATGATCAATATAATAAAGTTAGCATCCCTGAATTATGGGGCCTCTGTCATTTCATTTTCGAGTGTCCGAGTCTTTATTGATTGATCATAAGGTCACTTGGGGGCTTCCAATCATTGGGGATAGCTTTCATACCCTCTTGACCCAGCTTGAATGTCACCTTTTATAGGTTTTTCCTGCCTGTTGGCGACTGGCTACTCCACCAAGTGACCCGCCAAACTCTTAACAGTCAATATTTTCTAAGACCCTCAACTTGTTAAGGTTCAAATGGCGGCTTATGTCATGTGAGAGCCGTCTTGCAGTAAGCTAGGTAAAATCATGACGGTTGCGGCCTTAACGCAATCATGTGGCCTAAGTGACAAACGGCTATTGCAGCCTTAACGCAATCATGTGGCCTAAGTGCCAAACAGCTGTTGCAGCCTTAACGCAATCATGTGGCCTAAGTGCCAAACGGATGTTGTGGCCTTAACGCAATCATGTGGCCTAAGTGCCAAACAACTGTTGCGGCCTTAACGCAATCATGTGGCCTAAGTGCTAAACGGCTATTGCAGCCTTAAAAGAAATCATGTGGCCTAAGTGCCAAATGGCTGTTGCGGCCTTGAAAGCAAACATAGGCCTGAGTGCCACATGGCTATTGCGGCCTTGAAAGCAAATATGCGACTTATAAAACACCCTTTTTCGGCCATGCCTTAAAAGCTGGCCTATTGAACTTTGAAATTTGATTTTTGTCTGTTTGGATCTTTAGATGCTTTTATATCTTCAAAGTTTTGGTTTTAAGATCCTTGAGTCGCCCTATTTCTGACTTTAAGTCGCCACTGGGTTGTGACTCATACTTGAATATTTCCGGGTTACAACCCGTCCTAGTTTTGGACGTTGAGTCGCCAGTTAATTTTAACTTAACAAAATTAAAGTAATGATTTTTTAGTCATGAAAGGTTAGTATTATTTGGGATTGTCACCGGCCCTGGTTTTTGACGTTAAGTCGCCAGGGTATGTGTTTAACTTCTTTGGCAGGATATGCAGAGTTTTACACACAAGTGAGAATGCTGCTATGGCTTGTCTCAACAACTAAATCAAGCCTGTCATAAAAGATTCAACCTGGTGTTTCAATAGTTAACATGAATGATGGCATGGCAATGTGGTCATTGTTGCAAAAGGCTGCTCTATTACAAAGCTATCACAAGCCCATAAATTTGGAGCCAAAATGTTCTATGGAGAAGAGATCTTGCACCCTTGCTTGAGAATCGCCTGGTTTATTAGTGGTTTCCCTCCTGACGAGTTGACGACTCTGGGACATCCTGCTCCGGCTCTTCTTCGTCAATCATTTGGAGATCAACCATTGTCCAATCGATGCTGGCTAAATCATCGAAAGTGGCTTCATCATTGAGAATAACTGAAGGATCGACTTCAACAGCAAAAATGTGCTTACGCCGAGGAGGGATACGGTTAACAACATTATGCACTGGCGGCTTAATCTTCTGGGTTTTGTCATCGTAAGCCAGTGTGGTGTGGTCTAAGTTTAGATCTTCAATCAACTTACAAGTGATGGGTCGCGTCTCTCTGACGCAATTCTTGAAGTCCTGTTCTTCGAAGGGGGATCCTCGTCCTTGAATTTTGGGCAACCAGTGGCTATTTCCACCGGGTCAAGTTCGGACTGCCAGGCTTTGGCCAAGCCTAGTGCACAAATAGCTCCATCTCGGGCGGCTAACAGCTTGTACTCCGTGACTTGAGCTGGTGCTTGATACGTCTCCAACGTATCTATAATTTTTTATTGTTACATGCTATTATATTACCTGTTTTGGATGTTTATGGGCTTTACTTTACACTTTTATATCATTTTTGGGACTAACCTACTAACCAGAGGCCCAACCCGAATTGCTGTTTTTTTTCCTATTTCAGTGTTCCGAAGAAAAAGAATATCAAACGGAGTCCAAACGGAATGAAACATTCGGGAGCGATCTTTTTGGAACAAACGCAATCCAGGGGACTTGGAGTGGATGTCAAGCAACAAACAAGGCGGCCACGAGGGTGCCCGGCGCGCCCCCTGGGGGTGGGCACGCTCCCCACCCTTGTGGGCCCCTCGAGCGTCAACCGACCTACTTCTTCCTCCTATATATATCCACGTACCCCGAAAACATCCAGGAGCACCACGAAAAACTATTTCCACCGCTGCAACCTTCTGTATCCACGAGATCCCATCTTGGAGCCTTCGCCGGCGCTCCGCTGGAGGGGGAATCGACCAAGGAGGGCCTCTACATCATCTCCAAGGCCTCTCTGATGAGTTGTGAGTAGTTTACCACAGACCTTTGGGTCCATAGTTATTAGCTAGATGGCTTCTTCTCTCTCTTCGAATCTCAATACAAAGTTCTCCTCAATCTTCTTGGAGATCTATTCGATGTAACTCTTTTTGCGGTGTGTTTGTCCAGATCCGATGAATTGTGGGTTTATGCTCAAGTTTATCTATGAGAAATATTTGAATCTTCTCTGAATTCTTTTATGTGTGATTAAGTTATCTTTGCAAGTATCTTCGAATTATCAGTTTGGTTTGGCGTACTAGATTGATCTTTCTTGCAATGGGAGAAGTGCTTAGCTTTGGGTTCAATCTTGCGGTGTCCTTTCCCAGTGATAGAAGGGGAAGCAAGGCACGTATTGTATTGTTTCCATCAAGGATAAAAAGATGGGGTTTATATCATATTGCATGAGTTTATCCCTCTACATCATGTCATCTTTCTTAATGCGTTACTCTGTTCTTCATGAACTTAATACACTAGATGCAGGCAGGAGTCGATCGATGTGTGGAGTAATAGTAGTAGATGCAGAATCGTTTAGATCTACTTTTCACGGACGTGATGCCTATATACATGATCATGCCTAGATATTCTCATAACTATGCACTTTTCTACCAATTGCCCGACAGTAATTTGTTCACCCATCGTAATACTTATGCTATCTTGAGAGAAGCCACTAGTGAAACCTATGGCCCCCGGGTCTATCTTTTATCATATAAGTTTTCATCTACTTTTATTTGCATCTTTTACTTTCCAATCTATATCATAAAAATACCAAAAATATTTATCTTATATTATTATCTCTATCAAATCTCACTTTCACAAGTTACCGTGAAGGGATTGACAACCCCTTTATTGTGTTGGTTGCGAGGTTCTTGTTTGTTTGTGTAGGTGCGTGGGACTTTTGAGGAGCCTCCTACTGGACTGATACCTTGGTTCTCAAAAACTAAGGGAAATACTTACGCTACTTTGCTGCATCACCCTTTCCTCTTCAAGGAAAACCAACACAGTGCTCAAGAGGTAGAAGTGCTGTTGAGAGCTGGTCCAACATGGTCTTGATATACTTTGGAGGTTTCTTCCCACCTGATAGAGCCATGAGGCTTCGCAAAGTTCCAGTATATAATTGCTCCGCCAGTGAGTATACTGCCTTGATCTTTGTCAGCATATTTTTGCCAAGATTGGCGCTTCTGAGGCATGTCCATAACTTGATAAGCAAGTGAGACAACAAGAGTTAAGAATTGCTAGGCTGCTTAAAGTAAGTGTCAAAATACATGTGGAAGTACATATGAGTCTTACCGAAGATGGCGGTTGTCATATGAGTGATATGTTGTTTTAAGCTGACCAGCTCATCTGCAACTGGCTTAAGTTGTGCTTTTGCCTCTTCAGCTCTTTTCACTAGTGCAGTTTTTTCTGAGTCCCAGGCGGCTCTCTCAGCATCAAAGCCTACCTTCAGCTTCTCAATTTCTTCCAAAGATGTTTTCAACCCAAGATTGGCTTTGGAAGTCTCTGCTTGCTGCGACTTTATACTCTCCCTCAAGCCGCCTACTTGTGATTCCTTCATATTTAACTCAGCCTGAAATGCAATGATCAAGCAATGCTTAGAAACCACGATTTACCAAATGGATGATGGTTATTCTATTGAAGTCCCAAGCTCACTACATGTACTCTACTTCGCACTTGGGGGTTAATGTAGGTCATTTTAACGTACTTTATGACCCGACTTAATTTCTCAAATTAAGCCGGCCCTTAAGGGGCTACACATTTTGATTTCTTAAGTGACTACAAGTCATGGCTCAACTTATGGGTTTAAGCCAGCCCTTGGAGGCTACATGTTTGGATTTTTTGTGTCTACAAGTCCCGGCTCAATTTATCAATTTAAGCCAGCCCTTGGGGGCTACATATTTGGATCTAAATGGACAAGTTAACCTGGCGAGGCTACAGATCAAATGTTATTATTAAGTCTACATCATATTCAAATCTTTCCTATCCTCTAGACTTGGCGGCTAATATGAACACATATAGAAAGGGGTTAGAAATGTACCTCATAGCATTCCTTCATAAGGTTCACTAAGCCGATTTCCAGATCACGGCTAGTGTGGAGGCGGTTTAAGCAACCGGCATGGATATCGCTTGCACTGAAGCCGACATAGCTCTCCAGATCCAGTTGCAATTTGCCCTTGTCGGCGGCTGAAGGTTCTTTTTTGGAACTGTGTTTGGCCAAAATGGTAGGATTTCTCGGCTCTGTATATCCTCTGCGAGTAACAATGACGTCATCAACAGCTTTGTCAGAAGGAACTTCTTCATTAAGCTTGGCAGGGCTGTGTGGCTTAGGACTTGGCGGGTCATGACTGCTGACTAGTTCAGCCTCAGTATCAGCCGGCTCAAGAACAATAACATCCACTTGCGGTGGTGGGTTGCAAGCAACGTCACCAGAATCTTGATATGTGGCATCTGGAATTTCCGACATTTGCTGCTCCGGCTCAAGGATTTGTTTTTTTTGAAGAACCGTCCAATTTCTGTTTTTTGCCGGCTTTGGCCATGCCTCTGCCATCAAAATATAGGAGTATGAGCATATCATCATAACATATTGATCAACAAATGAAACAAGTGCAAAATGCTTACCCTGGGGCGACTCTGAAGACATGCATTTGGGACCCGGTAGACTCGCCAAAGGATGAATGAGGGGTTCCCTGATAGTTTGAATCGGAAGAGTTAAGCGGTTGGCGTATGAGACCAGCTTTTGGAAAGGAGAGGGATGGATTATGAGGCACCTCATTTCGGTTCTTGCGAGGGGCAGGAGAGTTGGGTAAGTCAGGTGCAAGGTCACCACCACCACTATTCCGGGTTGTACGCTTTGCCTTTGTGTTTTTGTTTCTTCAAAATAAAGTCGGGGTCCAAGTAAGCTAAAGGGTGAGAAAATCTTACTTTCCAGGTCACCCATCGGGTTTTCTGTCTTAGCAAAGGCTCTGAGTCGGACGAGATGTTAGTTACCTCTACAACATCAGCATGGCCGGTCACCGCATCATCCCGAGAGGGGTCAGCGTCAATAAGTTGCATAAAAATAAAGCCAAGAGAATCAAGTTCTACCTCTGACTCGTGGTCAAGGGAGTACAAATCTTCAGCATCCAGTTTCTTTCCCCTGGTCTTTTTTGGAGCCTTGGACTATGCCTTGGCCTTTTTGGCCGGTTTATCCTGCAGCTTCTTAGTCTAGAAGGGAGAGTCGTCCTGAAGACATAAATAACAATGAGAAGGTGTACAGTTTATGAGAAAGTAATAAAGGAGTTAAAAGTACTTAAAATGCTTACGTCGGGAGCAGGATTGAGAGCACAGAAAGGGTTCAGCCCCGTTTTGCTACAACTTTCAAGGGTCTCCCCGAGCAATGTCTTGGTCATCTCATTGATTTCCTTGTCTTCAAGACGGGTCTGATTGTATCGTTGTGGATCCTTCACATCACATGTATATTGGCACATTAAGGCGGTGCGGCGCCTTAAAGGCAAGATTCTCCAGGCAACCCAGCATCGGACCAAGTCAACACCCGTCATGACATTTGCTAACAAGGCCCTTATTTTTGAAAAAGTTGGTGCATACTTGGATCATTCCGCAGCAGTGATACGATCAGGGAGAGGATGTCTCGAGCTAAGCCGGCAAGTGCCGGTAGTGGGTTTTCATCCGCTGGTGAGGAGTCTTTGCAATAAAACCAAGTTTGATTCCTGTCCTTGGGGTGACTGGGTAGTGTAGCTGCAGGGAAAACAACGTCCCTTTGCCTCTGGATTGAAATCCCACCGAGTTCAAGGCTAGGCCCGTCTGTCATCTCGGTCTGGCGGTTCAAATAATAATATTCTCTAAAAAGAGCAACATTGGGCTCCTCTTGAAGGTATACCTCACAGAAGACTTGGAAGTTGCATATATTTGACAAGAGTTGGGACCAATGTCTTGGGGGTGCAGTTGATAGAAGTTCAAAACATCATGAAAGAATTTGGACCCAGGTGGAGAGAACCCACGGAGAAGATGATCTGCAAAGACTATAACCTCGCCTTCCCTAGGTTGATGCGGAACTTCAGCTCCTGGGACTTGCCAATGGATGACATCCTTTGCTGGTAAAATACCCATCCCAACATACTCAGTGAGAGATTGTTGAGTGATAGTAGAAGCAACCCAGTCATAGGAGGTGGTGGACTTAGTCATTTTTGACAAGCTGCGGCCTGAGAATAAGAGTGTGGTGGTTTAGTGTGATGTTGATGAACTCCTTAATGGTTATAGACATTCAATCTAAGCCAGCTGTTTTCTAGTGAATCACAAGTTCATGGTTAAGTTGATAAATATAAGCTGGCCAACATTGTTGGCGCGTCATACCAAGTTCTGGATTTTTTGACAAGTTATAAAGGATGATTAAGCCGGCTAAAAGTTCTGGCAGGTTACGAAGGTTATTACTTAGCCGCCTGAACAATGAACGGTGGATCAACCATCTAACAATTGTCTATGGAGTCCAAAGTTGTTGAAATTTTGCTAAAGTGTGCAACAAACAAATTTCACAAGCTTGCAACTATATTTACGGATCTACGACAGTTCAGAAAAGGATGAATAATTACTAAACCTAAAAATGGTAGTGGAAAAACATGCAAGCTGGGAATTAATCTCGGGAAGAGGGGATACATCTATGATTGGAAGAAGATGCTAGAACCGCTACCGCACAACTTCAGTGTTGCTTTGGAATTGAACTAAGTGTAGATGGAAAAGATACAATGAATTTGGATGAACACGGCATCCACCGACGAACTAGGGCAACCTGATACAGATTGGAAGTGAGGAGAAGCGAGTACCTGGTAGGGCTGACGAACAGCGGAAGGGCACCGTGATCTCTGGTCACACTCAGGTTGATGCAGCGGCCAGGTTGGAGCTGTTGGTGAAGGTTGACGGCGGCGACAGAGCTCGTGCGATAGTGGTCGGCACATGGAAGATGAACAAGAGAGAGGATAGGGGTAAAACTGAAAAAAGACCCCCCCGTGCCTATTTATAAGAGAACAAGTGAACAGTAAAATGGCAGGTGCGGAAATCAAGGAGGCGTGATCATTATCTCAACAACAAAGGCGCCTCGATTCTCAGGATGGTTGATTAATGCAAAGATCCGTTGTGATGTCATAACATTTTCTGAGATTAATGACATGACATCACCTTTCGTCATGGCGGGTTAAGAAACTTTGTTAAGTTAAATGTTGAAAGATTTAAGAGATTCGCCAGCCAGAGGATGAAGATTGACATGAACAAGTTCAAATCAATCTGGGGCCTAATGTTGGGGATATAACCCCGCGGTGTGACCCGCCCAGGAAGGGCCACATTACACAGTTGGTGATTTATAGCAAGGGGGTCCAAGAAGGCCCATGAAGACAAGATGTGAATACGGTGGTTCATAAACAGGCTTATTGGAGGCCCAAGACCCGGAGGCGACTCAACACCCGAAGGTCTGAGCCGCCCGATGATGACTTCCTCTGTAAGGCAAGGATATTAGAACCAAAGTCAGTTATGTTGTGTGTCTCGACCTGGACTCTTGTAAAATCGCCAGACCTCGGCCTATGTATATAAATGTTAGACCTGGCGGCAGGTTAAATCAAGAAACAGTTGATCAAGAACTAGGTCAAGCGTAATCGCTCCCTTGTAATCGATAAAAACATAATAGTCAACAAAAGCAGGAGTAGGCTTTTACCTCATTGAGAGGGGCCGAACCTGGGTAAACCTTTGTGTCCTTTGTCCCATTCAACCCCTTTGAGGTAACCTACATTGCGATGGCTCCACACGTAAGTCCTTTCACAAGGGCATCTGCCGAGACAAAACCACGACACCGTCAATCGCAGACACCTTGATCTGGCTAACTGTTTCTTTTGTGTTGCCTAATCACAAATAGTTCATCCGCCTGAAGTGTATGCTCTCAATCGCACACACCTTCATCTAGATGTCCGTTTCTATTATTCCGCCTCATCACATAAAGTTCATTGGGGTGAACTGTATGCCGTATATCACACACACGTTGATCTGGCTGCCCGTTTCTGTTGTTATGTCTCATCGCAAATAGTTCATATGGATCAACCGTATACCCCGCATCGCACAAGCAACTAAAATCTGAACTATGTTTGATGTATCGTTCATTGCAAACATTTTGCATCTTTTTGACGGGTTTTTTACATCATCGTTTGCGATTAATGCATCGCACACAGTTTCGTCAAAGGGTCTCTGATCGTAGTGTCATGTTAGCAGCATCCTGAAGTAGTGATATGACGAATTTTCTTAGCATCCCTACTCAACAATCCCCCGCTATGATTTAGTGCATCAGATTGTAAATACTTAGAAGGGATTAGGATTTTGTTCATACCTTTGGCCACAGTCCCACCGGAATAAGAGTCTGATACCTCTCCTGTCAGCAACCACAAGCAGTTGCTGGATAAGGGCGAAATTAGATCCCCATTCTGGCAAGGCAAGCGGAGCGACGCGGCTACAGAGTCGGTGGAGGATTCAGACAAGCCGAATGTTGTGGAACATTTGAAGTGGTCACCGTGGTGCTCTCGTGCCCCGCGCGCCCTCCCTCTCTACTTCTTCCGCCCTGTCGATACCGATCGAGGCGAGCTTTGAACCTGACACAGGGAGTGCCAGAACCGCCTCCTCCACCCGCAGCACCGTTTCCATCATCGCTGGGGCCAGCGTTGTGGTAGCGAAGGATATGTACGGCCCCACTTGGTGGCCTGCGCCAGATCTGTCGATTCCGCCTATGCAATCACCCACAGCAGGACCTCCATAGTGTGGTGTCCTTGCTTCTTCACGCTCAACTCCCTCTCCTCTTCCACTGTGAGCGAGTTGAGCACTGCTTGCGCCTCCAATCGCATCTCCACCTTGGATTGAAACCAGGATCCTATCTCGATCACCACCATCTCTGACGATGGTTTTGCTCTGTCGCCACCGCTCATGGTGGTTGAGAGTGCGAAGGAAGGGGAATGAATGCATCTCCTCCACTTCACCCACCTTGCCGCACTTAATATGGACCGCACGTCGCCAGCCATGCGCGCCACCCAGGGTGCGCTATGTTGTATGACCAATCACGACACATGCCTTTGGTACATGACTTGGGAAATGTATCGTGTCGCCCATATCAAAAAACTCACCTCGTTACCAGGTGCGCCAGTCAACCTCAACTCCCTCCTTGTCAAAGAGGGAGAGAAGCTAGCCCCTCACCACCACCGTGTCATGATAGTAGGCAAGTACCCCAACCAACCTGAGGTCCGACAGCTACCACGCCGACCAACTCCCTCTCCCCCACTAGTCCCCATATGAGTCGTCGTCCGTGTTGAGAGTCACCATTCTCTCATTTTATGTTGTGTGGCCTCCACTACATCACCAGATGCATGCACAAATGATGAAACTGATGACGTCAGCCGGAATCTTTTGGGTTTTCAGTTTTTAAAATGTTTTGTCTCTTTAATAAAAGTTTGATTAAAAAACCATTTTCACCATTAAATCCGTCGCGACGAGATCTAAGAAACTAGATCCCGTATTGATATGTTTCGACGTCTTTTTTGTGTTAAAAGTTGCCATGTTTATTGCACATAAATTGCCATGGCATTTACACTGAAGTTGCCATGATATGTTTCAACTACTTTTTCTTCTAGGTTTAAATTGCCATGCATGTTATAAAAAAGGGAATTAACAAACTAAGCTTGCCATGATGAATTACTAAAATTTGTCATGATCCATGAAATAATTTTGACATGATTCATAATTAAAAAGAAACCCGTCGTCAGTTACTTCAAAAATGCATGGCCAACGGCTCAAATTTGCCATGAACTAGAAAATGAAATTGCCATGGTGAATCCTATATACCTAAATAGTTCATCCCCACTATCTCTATTATATTAACATTCACATATGCCACCTCATCAAAGATCCACCACAACATGCATGATAAAAAGCTTTCCATTATTAATTATTCTCATGCACACATCCCACCTCATCACCATGCCACCTCACAAAAGTTGTGGCACCCTGGCTCAGAGCAACCAATTTACCTTGCATTGCCAGCCCAGAGATCACATCTTCCGGAAATACACAACAACTTGGTACAGAGATACATTCACTTTATTGATCTCATAGCTTTGATGATACATAAGGAAGCGAGGCCAAGTAGGACACATGGTGCTGCTGCACTTATGTACATTATTTAGTAGACAGATTAGGGCCTCGATGCAATGATACAGCTACACGGCAGTGGAACGACGACATAGTAGAACGCCATATCACAGGGACACTGCTGGGACACGACCTAGACTGCGATGCAAAAAACTGAAACTGGCATGACTTCTCTTGAAACTGGCATGACATGCCAGGTGAGTACTTTGAATGTACTTGCAAGCTCACACCAAGAAAAGCAAATATGACAAACAAGAACAAGATATAATTAATCAAGTTTAATGCATGAACATCGGATCAACATCATGAAGTGTATGTGATAAATCCTCATGGTCCCTCGAACCAGCTTACCATCTTGGTTACCACGTAACCACAACCACCAGCTTACCATAGTGATCGTCACTCGATTACAGCAGGTATCACCTTGATGACCATCACGCGATCATCGACCATAACATTTGCCTTTACAGTATCATAAGTGTGCAATTATTTCTGTCGACCCACAGTTTGACCTACTACGAACTGTGTCCATCACCGAGGACATATAGCTATCGATAGTTTATACACTTTGCAGAGATTAGTACACTGTACCCACACCACAGAACCCATGGCCTTGTGCTACCATTCCGGTGGACCAACGGCGTTCCAACAAAAAATCTATTGCATGACACTCTCCGGTCCACTCCGACCAACTCCCCTTTGGGCTAAGTCACGGCTGGCCCCGTATGCCACTCTAGACATTTGCCACCTTCGTGGCCGGCCACTGTCGTGGCAAAACAAAAATGGTCCCAAATGGGGACAATGGTACCAAACAACTATGGGCACACAAGGCTATGTCTGCCTATCATGCCAGGGTAGCGCAAGCGCATAACCTTCCCTAGTTGGAGGCACCGGCGAGAGGCACGACAATAGACCGCATTAGGGCCTCCCCGTCCAGGCAAGTGTGGTCGCATTGTTGAGCTTGATTCGATGGCACCATGACTCGATCAACAACATGTTCAAGTTGGATTATCATCATATTTAACTTAAATAAAATATAACTCGAGTCATAGTATGCGCTAAAATGCACATGTAAAGAATGACAAGAATAATTGCACCGGAGCATGTGCATGTACTTTAATTTTGAATTGTGCACCTGAAATAGCTAGAAAACCAATTTGATGTATAAAATTTCCAAATGAACCCGGAATAATTCCAAAAAATTTACGACACACATATAGTTGCATGTTCAATGCAGATAAAAGGACTAGGAATTCAAACATCGTCCATTGCCGCTGTGACCCCATTATGTAATTCAAAACAAGATGAAAAATGAAGTAGATCCCACATAGTTTATTATCACCAACCATGTGAGATGCAGTACAAAATATCCTGGAGCACCATCGGTGTATAGTACTCCTATCGCTTAGGCGAGAAGTTGCGTCGGCTACAGTCCACAGCTGGTGTGTAAAGCACACTAGCTCACTCCCAAAATATCATTTCACTATTCAATCATCGCCGGTGAAAGATGGGGACGTGGACCCGCGTCGTGAGGGCAACTTCGGCGGCCCACTCTGGCTAGAGTGCAACAACAACCACCATGCATGTGCAACAAGGTGCATGAGCGCGGCCACAATCTGCGACCGGGCGGCCAAGGCAGCCCAAATAGCCGTTGTTGCTTCTCAGGTGGCGGCCACAACATCTGCCTCGGGGATAGCAACTGATGAGAGTGGCACAATAGTTGTCCGTTCCACAACAGCGGCCTTAGCCCTGATGGAGGCCGCCCACGACCATGTCGAGGCCGCCCACGCCCAGCTCATGGCGGTCACCACACAAATTGAACGAAGCTTCTCCAACAATGGTCGGCAACCCATGGCCAAAGAGTGGGCAATCACCGAGAGCGTTTGAGAAGCCATCCGTTCCTCCACCACTTACCTTGCGACGACGGAGCCCGTCCAAGCCCAGATCATGGTCGCCCACGCCCAGCTCTTGGCGGCCTTTTCCAAATAGATGGCAGACGCGGATGGCGAGATGCTTGCCGAGTATGGTGCGATGGATGCCATGGAGCCCCTTCCCCATTAGACCGTCGGGCGTGAGATGGACATGGAGGAGGCGGCGGAGATCGACGAGCACCAGCCGTAGTAGTACTCTTTGTTTTGTTGAATTAAGAGCACCGGTCTTTAATTTGTTAGAGTAATGTTTAGGCCAGCTAGCTCTGTTTAATTGCCGAACTTGCTCGATTAAGAAGTGTGGGTGTGTTGTTATCACCTTTGTGTACCCAAATTATGCAATGACGTGGATGACCACTGTAACCATGGAAATTGGAACCAAAATTTTTGACGTTCAAACTCATCACACATGGGTTAAGCTATCTGAATTGTTTGTGATGTTCACATATTGTACACAGTTCTGAATGAGGGACCGTGTCTGATGACACTTTGCATGCCAGTTTTTTCGCTGAACCGTTTCAAAATTTTCGGCTTCCTTTCCAAGTTGAAACCTTCACTCCTTGCTCGCAGTGCCGCCTCCTCGTTGGCGACCCTCCTTCATCCTGCTTGGCCTCGTCTATCCAGGCCGGTAATGCACACCCG
Source organism: Triticum aestivum (assembly GCF_018294505.1). NCBI lineage: Eukaryota > Viridiplantae > Streptophyta > Magnoliopsida > Poales > Poaceae > Triticum > Triticum aestivum. The sequence continues at coordinate 41,479,902 of NC_057813.1, read as the reverse complement.
ACCCCCATCCTCCTCCTCCTTCCACATCCCACATGCCCCGACCACCAGCACGACACCTTCCACCCAAATCACCGACCCCTCCACCAAATAAGCGCCGCCCTAAGCCATGGTGCATGCAGTATAGCCAAGAGCTCAAGGAGCATTTGGCAGCGGAGAAGCAAATCGCGGTCGCACGCGCAGATGAGGTCGTGATGGCTGCCATTCGTGCCGGCCCCCAGCTTAGAGAAGCACCTTGCCATTGGCTACCTACGCCGGTTAAGCATGCTCGGTTTACCCGTTGCATGTGCTGCTCCTGACTTTCCTTAACAAATTCTAGTGAATTGTGTTATCTAATTTTACCATGCAATCTGTTGCTCTAGTGTATATGTTCTATATGTCATGCAGTGTGGTGCTCACTTATTAACTGTTTGGTTAATTAGTTATTGTCTTCAGTTAACTGTTTGGTTCAATTCTACAAATGTGATATTCAATTCTTCAGGCTGCACTTTTGTATTGTCTTCCATGTGAGAAATAAATTGAATTTATCTTTACAAAATACATGAGAAACGAATACAGTTGCTATATTTCCAAGTTGTCAAGCATGCTTGGTTTTGTTATACATTGTGCAATGTGGTGCTCAGTTAACGTTTGGTTCATTTGTTGTGGTGTTTAGTTAACTGTTTGGTTCAATTCTGCAATGCGATATTCAATAGTTGTGGGTGCATTCTGTTGTATACCATGTGGGAAGTAAATTGAATTTGGCTGTACTAAATACATGAAAAACAAATAAAATTACTATATTTCCAATTTGTTAAGCATGCTTGGTTTGGTTAACTGTCTGACCTTCTATTAGGAGTATGTTTTATTGTGGAATGTGGTGCTCAGTTAACCTTTGGTTCATTTGTTGTGGTGCTTAGTTAACTGTTTGGTTCAATTCTGCAATGCGATGTTCAATTGTTGTGGGTGCATTCTATTATTGTATACCATGTGAGGAATAAATTGAATTTGGCTGTAGTAAATATATGAGAAACAATTACAATTGCTATATTTCCAAGTTGTTAAGCATGCTTGGTTTGGTTAACTGGTTGATGTTCTATTAGGAGTATGGTATATTGTGCAATGTGGTGATCAGTTAATGTTTGGTTCATTTGTTGTGGTGTTTAATTAACTGCATGGTTCAATTATGTAATGTGATGTCCAATTGTCGTGGGTAGAATTTTGTATTGTTGTGCATGTGAGGAATAAATCAAATTTGGCTGCACTTAATACATGAGAAACATATACAAGTGCTATATTTCCTAGTACTTAATCATGCTTGGTTTGGATAAATGGGTTTTCCATGTGGCCTGAATTAATGTAATGAATCTGCAATGTGCTTATTTTTCATCAACATATTTTACTGATAGCATGCGAACCCTTACTTAACCTAATGACTAACTACCTTATATGTGTTGCAGGGAAACAGTGGGAAGCACTAAGGTTTACAATCGAGGTTAGCATGTGCATAGTCCGTTGCCTAATAGCATATTATTGTGCAATTGCAGGAACCATTCTAATATTTAGGTTTTTAACAATTTGGTCTTGCACATGTAGGTCCTGCTGTTAGAGGTTTTGACCCACTATTGGACCCTTTTTGCATACGGTGAAATGAGTTGTCCATGAATATCAATAGTGTCAAGAAACTCAGAAAGATTATTAGGATAAAAAAATTAGCGACAAAAAACAAGAAGATCTTTGTCTGCGCAATGAAGAAGACATCATTCACTACAAGATGGTACTAACCATTATACCTTGCTTTTTTTATTCCTTTGCCCCATTTCCAATACAAAGAAGATATTTATGCACATCCTTGTTTTCAGGCCTTTCCAAAGCAGTTCACTGATGATTACCTCTCAAACCACCTCTATGGTTAGGAGGCGAGGAAGATTTTCATACAATACCCACGGTTCAATATTGAAGTGTTCCTGAAGAGGACAAAGGATGGATGGTCAATCATCCACAGGCACTGGCCTAAAGTTGCAAAGACCTTCAACATGAATGAAGGCTCAATATTCTCCTTTCGCTTCAGCAATTTTCCAGATGAGATGCATTTGTCTATGTACCGTCTATGATGCTAATTTTGGAAGGTTCTAGATGTTGCATGTGAAACTTGGTGCTGGTTCAGTTGTGCAATGGGGTAGCTGAGTGTTGAAGCTATATCATGTTGTACTCTGATGTATTTCAATTATGAAAGCATGCTTCTTTAATATGAAAATGAAATATATTATGTGATTAATATGAATATAAATTAGATTAATAAATGGATTATTAATAATAGTGCAATTAGCCTGCTAATGGCGAATTAGCATGCTAATTGGATTTTGCTATTGGGTTATTGAGAAAATACCGTGGGCGATGACCTCGGCCAACGCACACAGTTTCTAGGAATAAACTGTGTTGAATCAATGAACAATCACACACGACATTCTCTTGAAAACTCTTTGCGTTAGGCCACCTGTAGGACCTTGAGAAGAGGTGTCTAGAGGGGGGGGGGATTAGACACTAAGTACCAAAATTGCAGTTTTTAAGTTTCTTTAAAGTTTGAGTGGAGTTTAGGCACAATTTTGACATTCACAACACATAGCAAGCAAGCATGCAAAGAGTATATGAGCAGCGGAAATTAAAGCATGCAACTTGCAAGAATGTAAAGGGAAGGGATTGGAGGATTCAAATGCAATTGGAGACACGGATGTTTTTGGCGTGGTTCCGATAGGTGGTGCTGTCGTACATCCACGTTCATGGAGACTTCAACCCACGAAGGGTAACAGTTGCGCGAGTCCACGGAGGGCTCCACCCACGAAGGGTCCACGAAGAAGCAACCTTGTCTATCCCACCATGGCCGTCGCCCATGAAGGACTTGCCTCACTAGCGGTAGATCTTCACGAAGTAGGCGATCTCCTTGCCCTTACAAACTCCTTGGTTCAACTCCACAATCTTGTCGGAGGCTCCCAAGTGACACCTAGCCAATCTAGGAGACACCACTCTCCAAGAAGTAACAAATGGTGCGTTGATGATGAACTCCTTGCTCTTGTGCTTAAAATGATAGTCTCCCCAACACTCAACTCTCTCTCATAGGATTTGGATCTGGTGGAAAGAGGGTTTGAGTGGAAAGCAACTTGGGGAAGGCTAGAGATCAAGATTCATATGGTAGGAATGGAATATCTTGGCCTCAACACATGAGTAGGTAGTTCTCTCTCAGAAACAGGATGCTGGAAGTGTAGGTTTAATCTGATGGCTCTCTCCACGAATGAAGAGGAAGTGGAGGGGTATATATAGCCTCCACACAAAACCTAACCGTTACACACAACCTACCAAACTCGGTGGGACCGAATCATTAAACTCGGTCAAACCGATTTAGCAAATAATGTGACCATTAGGGTTTTCGGTGGGACCGCAATGCAACTCGGTGAGACCGATTCGGTTAGGGTTAGGGCATAACGTAATCTCGGTAAGACCGATTACACAAACTCGGTAGAACCGATTTTGGTAATTAGCTAACCAGAGAGTTGGTCAGGCAAACTCGGTTTGACCGATTATCAAAATCGGTGGGACCGATCTTGATAATAAGTTAACCAGAGAGTTTGCATTGTAATCTCGGTAGTACCGATTGCTCAAAATCGCTGAGACCGATTTTGATAATGGACATACACAGAGAGATTACAATCCCATCTCGGTGAGACCGAGATCCCTATCGGTGAGATCGATTTTCCTAGGGTTTGTGGCAGTGGCTAAGACATCCAAACTCGGTGGCGCTAGATAGAAAGAATCAGTGGGGCCGAGTTTGACTTTAGGTTTAGGACATATGTGGATGTGGGGAAGTAGTTGAGGGTTTTGGAGCATATCACTAAGCACTTGAAGCAAGAGGCTCATTAAGCAACACCTCATCCCTCCTTGATAGTATTGGCTTTTCCTATAGACTCAATGTGATCTTGGATCACTAAAATGTAAAATGAAGAGTCTTGAGCTTGAAGCTTGAGCCAATTCTTTGTCCTTAGCATCTTGAAGGAGTTCCCACATTCTTTAGTCCATGCCACTCCATTGTTGAACTTATCTGAAACATACTAGATAAAAGTGTTAGTCCAACAAGAGATGTGTTGACATTAATTACCAAAACCACCTATGGAGCACTTGTGCTTTCAATCTCCCCCTTTTGGTAATTTATGGCAACATACATCAAAGCTTTAGATAAAGATATAAAGAATAGCAAGTAAAGCTTTGGAAAGACATGTAACAAGCATAGGCTCCCCCTACATGTATGCAATCATGTGAATATGAAATATAGAATCATGTGATAGCATAACCATGATAGAGCAGGCAATGTGTTACATGTATCTTGGCTATATGCATCAGAGCATAAAGTATTAAAGAGAATACCTTCATGCCCATGAGTCCTTCTTGCAAACAGTATGTACACCAGCAAGAATTCCTCATACACATGATTCTGATGCATATACTTACCTTGTAGTCTTGAGTTGGCTTAGGATGAAATGAACCTGCGTAAACAAGGTTAGATAACACATATACATCTACTAGCCAGAGCAAACAGAAGAAATCACAAGAATACCAAGATTGGAATGACATGTAGAGAGTGAGTACTAGGTACTACAGTTGATTAGACATGTCCCCAAGAGTAAAGATATGCAATGAATTTAAATGATCTCTTTCCCTTAGATGTCTTGCTCCCCCTGAATCTAACATGGGATACTGGGAGAAGATAGGGAACAGAAAATCAGAGCTGAAGGAAAATAGAGCTGAAAGATATGAATGATGATCAGAGCTAAAGTTCAGAGCTAATGTATGCTAATGAAAAATGAGCACAACAGATCATATGAACATGTCTCTCCCCTCAAGAAGACATGTGGACATCTCTCCTCTTGAACACCAAGCATCTGGGATCCTTGAGAAATACTTTCTACTTAAGTATCCTCTCCCCTGGAGATCTCTCTCTCTCTCTCTCCTTGAAGGATCTCTCTCCCCCTATGAGATGTGATCTCCCTCTAAATGATAAGCTTTGATGTGATCTCTCTCTCCCCCTTTGACATCAATTTCTAAGAAGGGCTTGATAAAGATGTAATCTCTCTCTCCCTCTGGAATTTGTCGTGAATGGGTTTGATCCTTGAGTCACAACCTAAAGCAATGATAAAAATGTGATGCTTGTAGAGGACAAGATTCATTGAGTGGAGCTGGATCAGAAGAAACACAGAATATGTGGCAAAGAGTTTTTCCTGTTATGAAATTGGTGGCACCGAGTGGTATGCTTCGGTGGTACCGAAAAGATCCGGTTGGACCGAAAATAACAAATCGGTGTAACCGAGTTCATCACAGAGAAAACACTTGTCACCTCAGCTCTCTAGACTAGTAAGATCTCACAAAGATTTGCAAGGAATTAACTGAAAGATATGCAAGGAATTAGATGCAGAAAATGCAGAGAAAACAGAAATAAATCTAGATGAAGTTTTTTTGAAAGGGAAAACACAAATGCATGAGACAAATGCAAAAACTCAGAAAAGAACACAGGAGAACTTCATCTAGAGATGGTCGGCGACAAAGTCACCTATGTTAGAGTATATTGACTTAGGAGTCAAGTGAGATCACTTGATCATAGGTCATACTCATCGTTTAAGCTCAAAATGGGGTTGCCATTTTTCGTTTAAGCATCTTGATGTATTCACATCTTGTCAAGTTGCTTTAACTCATGACTCGGAGTAAAGCTTCTCTAAGATGGAATAACATACCTTGGTTGGTGGTGTTGTCCATGTAGTTGAACTTGTGTGAGTTGCTCGAGGTTGATGTAGCTCATCAAGAATTTGTAGCACCACTTGGAATTTGAGTCCATCTACCTACATGGGTTAGTTCTTGCAAGGAAGAGCACTTGTATATCCAAAAATGACTATCATGAAACTCAACATAGAATTTGTCAAAGGATATGTTTGAATGGTTTCGTGCTTCATTGTCTTCAACCACCTTTGTGTAGAGACTTGGTGATGTAGAGATTACTCAAGATGTGAGTAGGTTATAATCTCATGGAGTTTGATTCAACCAAGTACCTACAAGGGTTAGATAACATGCAAGATACAAATATATCCAAGACATAAGAGTTTCCTCATAAGAGAAATATCAAGGATTAGTCATAAGCTCATGTCTTGCATGTATCCTATGGAGTTTCTACTCCAAGTTTGAAGCATCAATGATGTTCAATTCTCCTCTTAACCTGCAAAACATTTTCTCATCAAGAGGTTTAGTGAATATATCCGCTAATTGCTTTTCGGTGCGAACATGCTTAAGATCAATGTCACCCTTATCAACATGATCTCGAATGAAATGATGACGAACTTCAATATGCTTAGTTCGAGAATGTTGCACAGGATTATGACCAATTTTGATAGCACTTTCATTGTCACAAAGCAATGGAACATGTCTCACATATATCCCATAATCTTTAAGAGTTTGGGTCATCCAAAGTAATTGATCACAACATGAACCAGCGGCAATATATTCAGCTTCGGCGGTGGATAAGGATACCGAGTTTTGTTTCTTGGAGGACCAAGACACAAGAGATCTACCAAGAAATTGACAAGTACCCGAAGTGGACTTTCTATCAACCTTGTCTCCGGCATAGTCCGAGTCGGAATAGCCAACAAGATCGAAAGAGGCCCTCTTAGGATACCAAATGCCAAAATTTGGTGTATGGATTAAGTATCTCACTACCCTTTTCACGGCCTTAAGATGACATTCTTTAGGAGCAGCTTGATATCGTGCACACATGCACACACTTAGCATAATATCGGGATGTGAAGCACATAGATATAACAATGAACCAATCATAGAACGATAAACCTTTTGATCAACCGGTTCATCATCTTTGGTTAAGTCAAGATGTCCACTAGTAGGCATGGGTGTAGACATACCTTTGCATTCTTGCATATTGAACTTCTTGAATAAGTCCTTAGTGTACTTCGTTTGAGAGACAAAAGAACCTTCCTTAGTTTGCTTGATTTGCAACCCAAGAAAGAATTTGAGTTCACTCATCATAGACATCTCAAACTTCTCCGACATTAGCTTCCCAAACTTTTCACTAAAATGAGGGTTAGTAGAACCAAATATAATATCATCAACATAAATTTGGCACACAAAGAGTTCACCATTAACCCTTTTAGTAAAAAGAGTAGAATCAATTTTCCCAATTTCAAAGCCTTTTTCAATAAGGAACTTGGTCAAGCATTTATACCATGCTCTAGGAGCTTGTTTAAGTCCATAAAGAGCTTTGTGAAGTTTGTAAACATGATTGGGTTTCTTAGGATTGACAAAGCCGGGAGGTTGTTTAACATAAACTTCCTCCTCTATTTCACCATTTAGAAAAGCACTTTTAATGTCCATTTGGTACAAGCTGATATCATGGTGATTAGCATAGGCAAGTAAGATGCGAATGGACTCAAGTCTAGCAACAGGGGCGTAAGTCTCACCATAGTCTATACCTTCGACTTGTGTGTAGCCTTGGGTGACGAGACGTGCTTTGTTGCGAACAACTTGTCCATCTTCATCTTGCTTGTTGCGAAACACCCATTTGGTACCGATGATGTTGTGGTTGTTGTCGGGCTTCTCAACCAATGTCCAAACTTGGTTCCTCTCAAAGTTGTGTAGCTCTTCATGCATAGCATTTATCCAATCTGGATCTTCCAATGCTTCTTCGACCTTCATAGGTTCAATGCTAGAGATGAAAGAATAGTTTTCACAAAAGTTAGCTAGACGAGTTTTAGAGCGAGTGATTCTCCCGGTTTGAATATCATTGTAGATTTGCTCTACGGGATGGTCTTTAGCAATTCTTGCTCGAACTCGTGAAAGCTTTTGCTTGGATCTTCGCTGAACAACTTCTTCATCTTGTTCTTCTTCTTGGCCTTCTTCATTGTTGGCGTTGTTGTTCTCTTGTCATGGTGGAGAAGGAGGTTGTTGACGTTCATCTTGATGCACTTCCTCCTTTTCTTCATCTTGTTGTGTCCCACTTGTGGATGCTTCTTTATCAACTCTTGGTTCACATTATCGTGAAGTAGAAGCTTCCACTTGGACGGACGAGGTACTCTCCTTCACCTCTGTTGGACGGACCTTGCCAATAGACAAGTCTTGGATTGCTTCCGAAGGATCTTTGTCTCCTACATCAATTGGCAATTGCTCTACTTGCGAGCCGTTAGATTCATCAAACTTCACATCTACCGTCTCTTCAACCTTTCGGGTGAAATTGTTGTAGACACGGTAAGTGTGAGAGTTTGAGCCATAACCTAGTAGGAAACCTTCATGAGACTTAGGAGCAAATTTAGAATGACAATTCTTATCAAGAATGTAGCACTTTGAGCCGAATACTCGAAAGTATCCAACTTGGGGTGTGTTACCGGTGAGGAGCTCGTATGCCGTCTTGCCGAGTAGCTTGTGAAGATACAAGCGATTTGTTGCATGACAAGCTGTCTCAACCGCTTCTACCCCAAAGTGCTTCGGCGTTTTGTACTCATCAAGCATCGTTCTCGCCATTTCGATGAGCGTTCGGTTCTTCCTCTCAACAACTCCATTTTGTTGAGGTGTGTACGTAGCCGAGAACTCGTGTGAAATCCCTTCTTCGTCAAGAAAGGTGTCCACATTTGCGTTCTTGAACTCCGTTCCGTTGTCACTGCGAACCTTCTTGATCTTCACTTCAAACTTATTTTGGGCCTTCCTAGCGAAGTTTTTGAAGATCTTCTGAACCTGCGATTTATCATCAAGAAAGAACACCCACGTAAATCTTGAAAAATCATCAACTATAACTAGACCAAAAGAATTTCCACCGAGACTCTTGTAAGAGTTGGGACCAAAGAGATCCATGTGAAGTAGCTCGAGTGGTCTCTTCGTGGTCATGATGTTCTTCACGGGATGCCTTCCTCCAACCTGTTTACCTGCTTGACAAGCACTACAAAGTCTATCCTTATCAAAAATGACATCATTAACACCAAGGATATGATTTCCTTTAATAAGCTTGTCAAGGTTTCTCATGCCAACGTGACCTAGTCGTCTATGCCATAACCAGTCTTTTGAGGATTTAGCAATGAAGCAAGTTTTAGGTTGAGCCTTTTTAGTGAAATCAACAATGTATAGATCACCTCTACCTATGCCGGTAAAGACCATTTTATGATTGTCTCGACGAAACACTTGGCAATCTACTTTAGTAAATAGGACATTGAAACCGAAATCAGCAAGTCTAGATACTGAAAGTAAGTTGTATCCAAGAGATTCAACGAGCATGAAATTTTGTATGGAGCTATCATGTGAGATGGACACCTTACCAAGGCCAACCACCTTACCCTTTGAGTTGTCACCGAAAGTGACATACTTTCGAGGACTATCATTATCAGCAAGCTGACGAAACATGTCTTCATCTCCGGTCATGTGATCGGTACATCCACTTTCAAGAACCCATTCCTTTCCTCCTGACATATATCCCCGAAGATTTGCCATAAGACCAAAATGTCTCATTGCATCATCAAGATCGAAGTCACTATAATCATCCTCATCATAGTATCCATGTTCAACATCGTCATGTAGTGGATCAAATCCTAGAGAGGGTGATTCATTAGAATGAGTTTGACAATGATCTTGTCTATGAATTTTTATAGCTTCGGAAATAATATCACTAATAATACCAACATTTCCTTTGGCACGCATAAGGTTTGTAAGCTCAAATAGACGATCACCAAACATAGGATCACTAGTATTCATTTTACTGAAAGCAATAGACTTATGGAGAATTTCATCTAGATTTTTCAAAGAATAATCAGGAAATCGTTCCTCAAGAAATTTCCATATAGTGTAGGCACACTCAAGAGTAGGCAGTTTTATAATCAAGTTTCTAGGCAAGCCTCTAGTGATAAGATTAACAGTTCTAACATTCCTAATCATGTCAATAGACTCATCAGGGGTAGGACGCATAGGATCAACACAAGGTGCACAAGGACTAGCAATGTACTTGTTAAAATGATATTGATTGAAAATAAAAAGCATCTCATTTTTTCACTCATGAAAATACTCTCCATCAAGAATAGGCACTCTATGTCTAAGACTCCCCAAAGTAGACTCATCCATCTTCCTCCAATGGTGATTAAACCAAGGCAATGGAGACTGAGGGAGTCCTGGATTAGGGGGTGTCCGGATAGCCGGACTACCATCATCAGCCGAACTATCATCGGCCGGACTATCATCATCGACCGGACTCCAAGACTATGAAGATACAAGATTGAAGACTTCGTCTCGTGTCCGGATGGGACTTTCCTTGGCGTGGAAGGCAAGCTTGGCGATATGGATACGTAGATCTCCTACCATTGTAACCGACTCTATGTAACCCTAGCCCTCTTCGGTGTCTATATAAACCGGATGGCTCTAGTCCGTAGGACACAACAACAACAACAACAACAACAACCATTACAATCATACCATAGGCTAGCTTCTAGGGTTTAGCCTCCTTGATCTCGTGGTAGATCCACTCTTGTAAACATCCACAATATCAATATCAATCAAGCAGGACGTAGGGTTTTACCTCCATCAAGAGGGCCCGCACCTGGGTAAAACATCGTGTCCCTTGTCTCCTGTTACCATCCGCCTAGACGCACAGTTCGGGACCCCCTACCCGAGATCCGCCGGTTTTGACACCGACATTGGTGCTTTCATTGAGAGTTCCTCTGTGTCGTCACCGACAGGCTTGATGGCCTCTTCAATCGACAACGACGCAATCCTGGGTGAGACTTTTCTCCCCGGACAGATCTTCGTATTCGGCGGCTTCGCACTGCGGGCCAACTCACTTGGCCATCTGGAGCAGATCGAAAGCTACGCCCCTGGCCGTCAGGTCAGGTTTGGAAGCCTAAACTTCACGGTCGATATCCGCGGGGACTTGATCTTCGATGGATCTAAGCCACAGCCGAGCGTGCCGCGCTGTCACGATGGGCACGACCTAACTCTGCCGCCGGACAGCACCTTGGAGGCCGCACACGAATCCGCTCTGACCCATAGTCCAGAGCCGATCGCTCAGATCGAGGACGGATGGCTGGACACCGCCTCGGCAGCTGCAACTTCTACGGCGATGGAGCCGAATACTTACCTTGTCCCGCATAAAGCTCATGACTCCGAGGTGCCGGACTTTCTGCCGGCCTCCGAACCTCCTGCGCCCCTGCCAGTCGAATCCGATTGGGCGCCGATCATGGAATTCACCGCTGCGGACATCTTTCAGCACTCACGCTTCGGCGATATCTTAAATTCGCTGAAGCATCTATCGCTATCCGGAGGGCCCTGGCCGAACTACGACCAGGATGGTTGGGATGCGGACGACGAAGAAATTCAGGGCCCACCCACCACCCACTTCGTAGCCAGTGTCGACGATCTAACCGACGTACTCGACTACGACTCCGAAGACATCGACGGTATGGACGACGATGCCGGAGACTATCAAGAACCAGTGCCTACAGGACACTGGAAGACCACCTCGTCATACGACATATATATGGTGGATACCCCAAAAGATGGGGACGACGAAGAAGCAACGGAGGCCGATTCCTTAAAGAAACAACCCAAGCGCCTGCATCAGCGGCGCCGCTCTAAATCCCGCCACAACAAGAATAGAGATTCCGGCACAGGAGATAATAACACCCCAGAAAGTGCCGAAGACAACCCCCTCCAGCACGATCCAGCGCAGGAGGAGGCAGAAGCAAGCCCTCACGAGAGGGCGGCAGACAAAGAGGTCGAGGATGATAATTACTTACCTCCCTCTGGAGACGAGGCAAGCCTCGACGACGACGAATTCGTCGTGCCTGAGGATCCCGTCGAACAAGAGCGTTTCAGACGCAGGCTAATGGCCACGGCAAACAGCCTAAAGAAAAAGCAGCAACAGCTTCAAGCTGATCAAGACCTACTGGCCGACAGATGGACCGAGGTCCTCGCGGCCGAAGAGTATGAACTCGAACGCCCCTCCAAAAGTTACCCAAAACGCAAGTTGCTCCCCCGAGTAGAGGAGGAAGCGTACAAACCTGCATCACCAGCGCACAATACGGCAGATCGACCACCTCGTGGCCGCGACAGAGAGGCATGCAAGCCCTCCACCAAAACCGTACCCTGGCATCGCTCAAAAAGCATGAAGCCACGGAGGAACGCGCCGGACTTGCGGGATATATTGGAGGACAAGGCAAGACAATCCAGATCGATCTATGGATCACGTGGGCGCCCCAAGACCCACGACGAATACCGTCACGCCGGATACAACTACTCCGGCCGGGCCGAACACAGCAGACAACGCTCTCTCGAGCTACGTCGCGATATTGCTCAGTACAGAGGCGCCGCACACCCACTATGCTTCACTGACGAAGTAATGGATCATCAAATCCCTGAAGGGTTTAAACCCGTTAATATCGAATCCTACGATGGCACAACAGACCCCGCGGTTTGGATTGAGGATTATCTCCTCCATATACATATGGCCCGCGGCGATGATCTTCACACCATCAAATATCTCCCGCTCAAGCTTAAAGGACCAGCTCGGCATTGGCTTAACAGCCTGCCCGCAGAGTCAATTGGATGCTGGGAAGACCTGGAAGCCGCATTCCTCGACAACTTCCAGGGCACGTATGTGCGACAACCGGACGGAGATGACCTAAGCCACATAATCCAGTAGCCAGACGAATCGGCCATGCAATTCTGGACACGGTTCTTAACAAGGAAAAATCAAATCGTCGACTGTCCGGATGCAGAGGCCCTCGCTGCCTTCAAACATAACATCCGCAACGAGTGGCTGTCCCGGCACCTAGGACAGGAAAAGCCGAAATCCGTGGCAGCCCTCACATCACTCATGACCCGCTTTTGTGTGGGAGAGGATAGCTGGCTAGCTCGCAGCAACAACCTCAGCAAAAACGCTGGCAGTCCGGATACCAAGGACCGCAATGGCAGGTCACGTCGAAACAAAAACAAACGCCGCATTAACGGCGACAGCAATGAGGATACGGCAGTCAACACCGGATTCCGAGGCTCCAGGCCCGGTCAACAGAAGAAGCCATTCAAAAGAACCACTCCGGGCCCGTCCAATTTGGACCGAATACTCGACCGCTCCTCTCAAATACATGGAACCCCCGAAAAGCCAGCTAACCACACCAACAGAGATTGTTGGGTATTCAAGCAGGCAGGCAAATTAATCGCCGAATACAACGACAAGGGGCTACACAGCGATGACGAGGCAGAGACCCGGCCGCCGAACAACAGAGGACAAAAGGGATTCCCCCCTCAAGTTCGGATGGTAAACATGATATACGCAACGCATATACCCAAGAGGGAGTGGAAGCGTGCACTAAGGGACGTATACGCGATGGAGCCAGTCGCCCCAAAATTCAACCCATGGTCCTCTTGCCCGATCACTTTCGATCGAAGCGACCATCTGACCAGTATCCGCCATGGCGGATTCGCCGCATTGGTTTGAGACCCAATCGTCGATGGATTTCACCTCACGAGAGTCCTGATGGACGGCGGCAGTAGCCTGAACCTGCTTTATCAGGATACAGTGCGCAAGATGGGCATAGACCCTTCAAGGATTAAACCTACAAAGACAACCTTCAAAGGCGTCATACCAGGTGTCGAGGCCAGTTGTACAGGCTCAGTCACACTGGAAGTGGTCTTCGGATCCCCGGATAATTTCCAAAGCGAGGAGTTAATCTTTGACATAGTCCCGTTCCGCAGTGGCTATCACGCTCTGCTCGGATGAACCGCGTTCGCAAAATTCAACGCGGTGCCGCATTATGCATACCTTAAGCTCAAGATTCCAGGCCCTCGTGGAGTCATCACGGTCAATGGAAACACGGAATGCTCCCTCCGAACGGAGGAACATACAGCGGCTCTTGCGGCAGAAGTACAGAGCAGCCTTTTAAGGCAATTTTCGAGTCCGGCCGTTAAACGACCGGACACGGCCAAACGTGCCCGGAGCAACATCAAGCAAGACCACCTGGCACGTTCCGAGCATGCGTAGCAATGCGGCCTCAACCCCAGCCCTCGCACAATTGTAAGACAAACTCTCCGCGTACATAATTACGCCCTGGAGATACCATGGGCATAGGGGGAGAGGCACAACCACAACAGACCCAGAGTGCGGTTCGACCACACCAGGGGCTCCCAAGTGTGTCGCTCTTTTTATCTTTTATTTCTCTCTTTTTTATACAGAACTCTGTCCGGCGGCGAACCTGCCGAACTCATGATGCAACAGCCAGGGAGGGACAAAGGCCGCGACGAACACTCAGGTGGTCTCCATTACGAGCATTAAATTTGTTAAATACACCATTCCGCGGCCTACCCCTGGAGGGAGACGCCTTTAATTCGTTCATTTACGACATGTTGTATCCGTACATTTTGGTACGGCCAAATACACTAGGGGCTTATGTTCCCCGCATTATGGTGTGATAAAGTCCGAACACTTTCACAAGTGCGGCACCCCGAACTTATAGCATTATATGAATCGGTTTCGAATCATGTCTTGGGTCAATAGTTGGGTTTGCCCGGCTCCCATGTTTGGCACCTTACGTTCCATTCTATCGGCTAAGGTGGAGAACCACTGCGATTGCGCCCCGGTTGAGCCGGGTTAACGCCTCAGTGGAGAAAGCTAAAACTGACTGTCATGATAAGGTGAGAGACTGGTCGCTGTTCGAGAGGTCCTTTGGGGTCCTTAAAGACCTACACCGCTTCGAGCGAAGTTCCGGATAATGTCCGACGAAGGCGTGGATAGCGCCCCGAATTCGGTCTTCCGAATACTAGGGGCTTCGCCGAAATTTAAAATTATAGAATTCTATGGCTAAGTGAGAGTGTTCAAGCACTATAAGTCCGGTTGCCTTGTTCGTTGTGTTGAGCGCCTCCCTAGATGGACCCAAAAATGGGAACAAGAGCGCTCAAGTTTATCCCGAACACCCTAGCACTCGTGGCATGGGGGCTGAAGCCGACGACTTGCCATCTCTCAGATTTAATAAACGGCCGCACAGAAGGTAATATTTTAAATTAACAAGCGTTTTTTAGCGCATATGAACAAAGTTTTCAGCGCACATGATAACACATTGCGAATTTACTCAATAATTACATCCCTGGGGCACTCATCCGCAATTTTGCGGGCACCCTTCAGGACAGTCTTATAGTACATCTCGGGCGTACAATAATCCTTGCCCACTGGTGGCGCGTCAGTGATTAGCTTCTCCGCATCCAGCTTGCCCCAATGCACCTTTGCGCGGGCAAGGGCCCGACGAGCACCTTCAATACAGGCGGAGCGCTTGATAACCTCCACCCAGGGGCACGCATCCACCAACCGTCACACGAGACCGAAGTAGCTCCCAGGCATGGCCTCTCCAGGCCACAGCCGAACTATGAGGCCCTTCTTGGCCTGCTCGGCCACCTTGTGGAGCTCGACCAGCTGCTTCAGCTGGTCGCTAGGGGGCACCGGATGGCCGGCCTCAGCATACTGAGACCAGAAGACCTTCTCCATTGAGCTCCCCTCCTCGGCTCGATAGAATGTGGCGGCATCAGACACGCTGCGATGCAGATCTGCAAACGCCCCTGAAGAGCTCCAAATTCGGGTAAGTAACACGTAATTTACATTCACATGCTTGCTTTGCATGAAAAATGCCTTACCCGCCGCTATCTTCCTCACCAACTCAATCTCCTGAAGGGACTTATGGGCATCGGCCTTGGCAGTCTAGGCACTTTCGAGAGCCGAGGCAAGCTCGGACTCTCGAGTCTTTGAGTCACGCTCCAAACTCTCATACTTTTCCATGAGAGCCTGGAGCTCTTGCTGAACCACCGCCACCCGCGCCTCCTGCTTTTCTCGCTCTGCCCGTTCCGCGGCCGCATTGCTTTTCGGCCGCAGACACGGCCTCCTTGAGGGTCGCCACCTTGTTCGTGGCCCCTGCAGTACCCATGTTATCCTTGTTATTTTTTGTTGCAACCTAAATCCTTTTCTGTAAGGTACAAGTTCAAAGTGGTGTTACTCACCTTCTTTGTCCTGGAGCTGCTTCTTGGCGCGGCCGAGCTCTTACTCGGACCGCTCGAGCTCCTGCTTCAAAGCACTAACCTCCGCAGTCAGTGCGGCAGAGGTCAGCAGCGCAGCCTGCAACCCATATTGACATAATTTTTTAGCAACCCTACGTATATCTTCTTTTTTTCAGATCCTCAGTCCGGCTTTTCTTTCCAAACACCGAACCGAGCATCAGGGGCTACTGTCAATGCGGTATTACATTGCATATTTTTTAACTTCTTACCTCAAAGCCTGATAGAAGGCTACTGCAGGCTTCGGTCAGCCCGCTCTTGGCAAGCTGTACCTTCTGAATCACCGCACTCATAATAGTGCGGTGTTCTTCCTCGATGGAAGTGCTCTGCAGCGCCTCCAACAAATTGTCCGGCGCCTCCGGTTGGACGGAAGCCGCCGGCGTCACGGTCTTGCCCTTCGTGCGAAGGGGCCGCCGGCCGGACTCCGGAACCACTGCGGGTTCTGATATGGAGTCCGGCGCAAAGTCCGGGAGGACGCCTTGTGGCGCCTCCGGAGCCTCCCCCTGATGGGTCCCTTCTTGGGATCCCACCTCGGCGTCCTCGGTGTTGCGAGGGGTGGAGGCGGTCGGGATGGAATCTACATCCGATGGAGCCAATGACCCGCTCGATGAAGCGGGGAGATCATCATTGGCCGGACTATAGGCAGCATGCGGCATCAGAATGACACTATGTGACACAGAAAAAGAAATTATAAATCACTCAGGAATCCGGATACTTACGATCTCGCTGGAGGCCTGGCCCTTGAAGGCCATTCTTCCTCGCCAACATTGATGTTGGCGGAGCCATCCAGGGAATAGTCCTTCCCCTCTTGGACCCTTCGGCCTCTCCTGTTGGGGAAGCCTTCCTCTTCCTCTCTCCCTCCTCTGGGAGAGAGTCCTCTTTCTCCTCCTCGTTTTTGGGGGAGGAGTCCGCCCCGGAGTCGTCGGACACCTGAAAACGGGAATTCTTTCGAGCACCTGTGGCCTCCTTCTTGGCCTTCTTCTCCGGCACCACGTGCGGTGCCGGAACCAGCAGCCTCGCTAGATGGGCGTCTACTGGGTTTTCTAGCATGGGAGCCGGGCAGATAATCTGCTCCGCCTTCCTCATCCAGTCCTGTCAAAGGAAAAGGGGAAATTAAAACCCGCATAGAGTCAAACTATGAAAAGCAAGTGTCCCGTAAAGGGGTAGAATCACTTACCTCGTCGGCTTGGCGCTGCGAGCGAAATCCGCGATCTTCAGTCGCGGATGCGGGGGCTTCGGCGCCCTTAAACAGCACCCTCCAGGCGCCTTCGTATGTCGTGTCGAAGAGCCCGCTCAGCGCCTGGTGCTGCTCCGAACTCCCACAGATTGAATGCCCGCTCTTGGCATGGGAGAATCCGGCGGACGAGCATGACCTAGACCATGTTAACCAGCCTGAGCTTCTTCACCAGCTTCTGGATACAGGCTTGGAGTCCCGTCAGCTCCTCCGAACTACCCCACAGCAAGCCCTTCTCTTTCCAGGAGGTGAGCTGCATGGGGATACCAGATCTGAACTCGGGGGCCGCCGCCCACTTAGGGTCGCGCGGCTCGGTGATATAGAACCACCCCGATTGCCACCCCTTGACGGATTCCACGAAGGCCCCTTCGAACCAAAGGACATTGGGCATCTTGCCCAACATGGCACCTCCGCACTCCGCTTGAGTGCCCTTCACTACCTTCGGCTTGACATTGAAGGTCTTGAGCCACAAGCCGAAGTGGGGCTGGATGCAGAGGAAGGCCTCGCACACGACGATAAACGCCGAGATGTTGAGGATGAAGTTCGGCGCCAGATCATGGAAATCCAGGCCGTAGTAGAACATGAGCCCCATAGTTCGCTTTTTTGAAGATGATCGGCTGTTGCTCGCTTTTTTCTTCTTCCGATAGTTCACTGACGGGGTTGTAGTCTATTGTAGGATTGAAGTAGTACCACCTGAGTTTTTTGGTTCATAGCAATTGACTCATCTTAATGTGAGGTGCTATTTTAGTTATGAATATTCTTTCCTGATGTGCATGAATGGCACTTTCTGGTTTGGCAATGAATAATTTGTTCAGTCTCTTGATAAGAGGTGTATGAATGTGATTTAAAAGAGCCATGACATAGGTTTCTAGGAGCTGCTATTTTTTGTTGCTATCAGTAGAGTTGCGGCGTAAACAACTATGGCAACATGATCATGTCCAATAGCTATATTCACCTGTAGCCAAATCACTTTTTGTTGTATATAAGTGCCATCAAGGATCAACCTAGACCCACGGATGTGCATAAGCTAGATAAGTGCGCACATGAATGCTCAGGAGGCGTGCCAATGGCACGCCCCAACCACTAGTAACGGTCCAAAGTCGACGACTACTGGCGCCCAACGTGAATGGAAATCCAAAGGGCGTGAACGTGGCGGGATTCACCATGTCCTGCATGGGTCCCATCATCATGGTGCCCCGAAAACAAGCGAAATTACATGGGAGAGGGTGAGGGAATCTATGGCCGATGAAATGTGCCCCGCCGAGTCGACGACAAAGTTCAGTGAGAGCAACTCTAGTAGACCCCACATCCGCCCCCGACCCGCAAAATAACCGGCAAAATGCGGGTACGGGCCGGAAAGCCTGTCCGACCAGACCCCGCATCCTGTCCCGGCCCGCAAAAAGTTTTGGGGGGCGTGACAAATTCCCCACCCCAACCCGGGAAAACGTGGGTTTCCTCCTCGCGGCTGCGGTGCCCTGCATCAGAGAGAAGTAGTTGGCGGGAGGGACATTTCAGCCCGCGCGCTTTCCCCCTCCTTCCGCCGCTGCCCGCCTTTTGCTTCCGCCCCGCCCGCCGCCGACAATTCCGGCCATATGTGCGGGCGGAATCGCGCCCCGGGGCTGCCCCACACCCTCCCACGCCGAGCCGCTGCACCGCCCCTTCGGATCGGACGAGAAGAGTCGCCCCCCGTCGCCGCCGCCGCCGGGGATCGACCACCATCGAGCGCACCCCCTTGTTGCCGCCCGGGATCACCTGCCACCGGTTAGTCCCTTTTTTATGATTTTTGTGAGCTTCCTAGTAGATTGACGTGCTGGTGTGCATGTAAATGGAGCTGACCCTGTGCGAGAAATTCTTGCTCTCCGATTTGTCCGATTCGGACGACTCGGATGTTGACACCATGCTTGCGACCTTCCGGCAGCAAACATTACTCATGGCGCTTGCCCTGTAGGAGCATGAAGACGAGCACTAGAAGAGGAGGCGAGGATCAATTGTCGGGCGTCTATGCATTCCTCGGAATCGCCATATTGGGAACGAGATGTTGATGCAAGACTATTTCACGGAGAATCCTACATATCCTCCGCACCTCTTCCGGAGAAGGTACCGAATGCGCGGATCCCTCTTTGTGAAACTTGTTCAAGCTTGTGACGCAAATTGCCAGTATTTTACTCAAAGAAGGAATGCTGCGGGCTTAAAGGGATTTAGTGCGTATCAAAAAATCTCCGCAGCTATGCGGGTGATTGCATATGGCGTTCTCGCTGACTATGCCGATGAGTATCTTCGCATTGGTGAAGATAGCACAATTGAGTTTGTGCGTAGATTTGCAAAAGTGATCATCCGTGTCTTTGGTCCTGAGTATCTTCGGGCAAGCAATGAAGATGACACAAAGAAATTGATGGCATCTAATGAGAGGAGAGGTTGGCCTGGCATGCTAGGTAGCATTGATTGTATGCATTGGAATTGGAAAAATTGCCCCAAGGTTTGGCAAGGAATGTATTGTGGCAAGTCTCGTGATGCAACAATTGTGCTAGAGGCCGTAGCATCCGAGGATTTATGGATTTGGCATTGCTTTTTTGGTATGCCATGCACTCTCAATGATATCAATTTGTTGCAACGGTCTCATTTGTTTGCTAGGCTTGCTAGTGGTGATGCTCCTGCTTGCAACTACACTATCAATGGGCATGAATACACAAAGGGGTACTATCTTGCAGATGGTATATACCCTCCTTGGTGCACATGTGTCAAGAGCATCAAAGAACCCAAAACAAAAAAACAATTTGAATTTGCAAGGGTGCAAGAGGCAGCCCAAAAAGACATTGAAAGAGCATTCAGGGTTTTGCAATCTAGGTTTGCCATTGTCCGTGGTCCTGCTTGTTTTTGGGATAAGAAAACCTTGAAGAACATCATGACATGTTGTATTATCATGCACAATGTGATTCTTAAAGATGAGAGAGGAATGAACTTAGAATTCTTTACGACAATGTGGGTAGCCGTGTCAAACCAGCTAGAGACCCAAACCGCATTAGAGCTTTTCTTCAGACATACAAGGAGATTAAAAATGCAGACACACACTTTCAACTTCAGGAGGATCTCATTGAGCACCATTGGCAAAGGGCTGGACAATGACTAATTTTTGTATTCATTTGTATTTGTATTCATGACAAGTTTTGTATTGCATTATTTAAGTTTGCTATGGTGATTTGAATAATTATTTGTAATGCAGATGATTATTGTATTATGTTTGATTTGAATAATTCAGTTTGTTTTTGATTGTTGAATTATGTTGGATTTGATATTTGCGGGCCGATGATATGTGGGATGCAGCGGCGCAAAGAGCTGACCCTGCAAAGCCGACCCGTAAAAAGGTATATTCCGCGAATGTACTTTTTATGGATCCGTTTGGGGGGTCTGCATCTATGCCAGCCCGAGCCAGCCTGCAAAAGCAGTTTGGCGCGAACCGCAAACGCGTTTTGCGGGCCGACGGGATGGAGGGTCTGCTAGAATTTCTTCGAGCCAAAGTTGGTGGTGCCTTGGCCCGGAGCGGTTTACAAGATGAAGTCTTAGCCAGTTACAAATAGATTGCCTAGATACATGTCTGGTACTCCAGGTTTGATGATGGTTATAACAAGCACATCATGTTGAGGCTTGATTAAAAAACATGTTAAAGAGGAGTACACATTATGTATGCTTTATGAGCTACGAAGTCTAATCGTAAAACAAATTTCTCCAAAAAGAGTCTAATCGTAAAACATCCTCCCTATATAAAGAAATATAAGAGTGTTTGAATTACAAAGGAAGTGTATCTCTATAAGATATAGCCCAGAAAAAAAACCTAGCTATTGGCATGCAATGAAAACAAATGAAATGGTGACACTTTCTACTCCCTCCATTCCTAAATATTTGTCTTTCTATAGATTTCAACAAATGACTACATACGGAGCAAAATGAGTGGCTCTACACTCTAAAATATGTCTATATACATCCCTATGTGGTAGTCATTTAAAATCTCTAAAAAGACAAATATTTATAAACGGAGGGAGTAGGAGCCAAGAAGCAAAAAAAAAAAAATAGAAAAGAAGGATGTATCCCGGGCCTCTGCATCTGGATGATGCATGCAACCATATTATTAATTATTCACAAAGACCGTACAAGGTGATACATCAATAAGTCCCAAGGCACCATCTTGGCAATGTTGTTGCTACTCCTAACCCCTTGATAAAGGTGTGTCGAATGTCCGGGCCTAATACCAAACAGACATCGCACCAAACCCTAACATCTAAAGTCGGGTGTCCTATCCAAGCCACTACCTGGATTGGGTCCCACACTGGTCCGGCACACTCCCAGTGAGCACCGCACGCTGCAAGGGCCGTCACCTCCATCTTTCATTGCTCCATCCTCAGAGCAGAACTGATGCACCGACCTTGCCAGGCCTATCTGCCATCAACGTCACCATGACGCCCGACAGGTTCCTCCTACTTCTCGAGTCTATCTCCGCGCATCAGACGCCGAGTCTCGACTGCGCCATGTCGCCGAGACCCACCATCGACGAAACAGTTGATGCCACACCGCTCCACCTACAATGCTATCTCGCGTCGACTCCGAACTACGAGCAACTCCACCACCTTGAGTAGTCCCCGACCGACGCCTTTAGGAAGGAACACGACACCAAAGTGTCATCGTCGCCCAAACAGAGGAACAGAGGCTTTCGCCTGCGCTCATGGTAGAGATGGGGGCGTAGGATCCACATCGAAGACTCCAGGAAGGGAATCGGCGTCGAGGGCATCCACTAGGTGCGGCCTCCGTGCCGGCCTGGAGATTCCCTTGGATCCATGCCCACCCGCCAGATCCGTCCCGACAGTATTGGCGTTGACTGTAGTCGCTACTGTAGCCAGCATGAACCGGAGTAGATCGAGTCGAAGACGACGCCTCCCATGGAACTCCGGTCGGCCATTGAGGAGCCGCCGCAGCGCCGCCACCTCCACGTCGCCCACGTAGCGGTGGAAGGTCCACCATCTGCACCCGCGGGTGCTGCCCGCCAGGCAGGCCGCACCGCGCGCCACCGATCGAGGCTCCCGCGCCGAGATCCAATCTGCCAGCCGCCGCCGCGCCATGAGAGCCAGATCCCCACGCCTGCGTCCACGCACCACACATGCTCGGCGTGCAGCCCCAGCGCAAGCTTGCCATGGTGACCATGCGCTCCCACAGCGGATGCCCCGCAACGCCCGAGCATCATGAGAGGGAGAACCGGAGTGCCCTGCCGCCGCCGACGCTACGTGGGCTTTGCCCGGCGGCGCCTGCTGGTGGCGGCGAGGGGAGGGAGATCTGGCGAGGAAGGAGCTCACCCGGCTGCTAGGGTTCCACCCGGGTCGCCCACAGGGTGGCCGACATGGGGGGCAGGGTCTCTTTTGGTGATCACCAAGAAGCAATTTTTGGCAGCATTATAGGTCAACTAATTGAATCCAAACACGACATCTACTAACCCAATTGAAACGGTGATACTCTTAGGTCAAGAGCAATTTGAGTGACACAGACGTTCATAAACAGGAAATTCCAAACAAATGACTCTAGAGTGACTGCCTCACCAAACAAAAATCATGGTATACCAAATCCGGTCCCAGTATACAAATGTAAAGGGGAATAGATTAATACTTGCGATGGGCAAATTTTCTAGACATCAAGTTGCAATAGGCAACTTTAGAGTTAAATTCTACATTAAAAAAAATCATATTGGAAGCAAAATATATACTCCCTCCGTTCCAAAATAAGTGTCTTCAGCTTAGTATAAATTTGTACTAGAGCTAGTACAAAGTTGAGACACTTATTTTGGACGGAGGGAGTATCTGCGAGAGGAATTCCTACTAATAGCTTGGTGCACTTTGATAACACAAAAAGATCACAAACATAATACTGTAAGTTAGGTACTTTGGTAGAGACCAATACTATATTAGAAGGGTTGGGCTGCTTTTGCTGCATCTTTTCTGTTGAGATTTTTTTATAATTCTTTACTCTCGCTGTTTTAGAATATAAGGTGTATTAGTTTCAGTAATGCTACACGTACAAATGAGTTACAGGGTTTTACAAAGAGTGTTAACTTGATTGGTCAATAGGTGGGGAGGCAGCCCACCCCCCTAAAAATCAGAGGGGGGGGGCAAATTTGTGATTGGTTAGTAGATAGAAAGAGTTTGTAAATTTATGTATTTGTTTGTATGTCTAGCATTTTTGTATTAGTTTTTTGAAACCAGTATGATTAGATTCATCATGAAATAAGGGTTATATTTGGATCACTATTTCCGGCAAAACCGTAAACTAACAGTTATTTTACGGGGTCACGGCCATACAAGGGGTCTGCTATAGTTGTTCTTATGCTAAAACTCGAAATGTTAGAGGCTACCCTTGAATCGCGTCTCCCTGGTCGTTTGATCCAGTTGGGTCGCTGATACGTCTCCAATGTATCTATAATTTATGAAGCATTCATGCTATTTTATTATCTGTTTTGAATGATTATGGGCTTTATTATACACTTTTATATTACTTTTGGGACTAACCTATTAACCGGAGGCCCAGCCCATATTGTTATTTTATTGCATGTTTCAGTATTTCGAAGAAAAGGAATATCAAACGGAGTCCAAACGGAATGAAACCTTCGGGGGCGTGATTTTTGGGAAGAATATGATCCTGGAGACTTGGAGTTCACGTAAGAAGATCCTCGAGGAGGCTAGGAGATAGGAGGGCGCCCCCCTACTGGGCGCGCCCCCTGTCTCCTGGGCCCCTCGAGACTCCCCCGACCGACTTCTTTCGCCTATATAAGTCCACGTACCCTAAAACATCGACAATGAAGATAGATCGGGAGTTCCGCCGCCGCAACCCTCTGTAGCCATCAAAAACCTCTCGGGAGCCCGTTCCGGCACCCTGCCGAAGGGGGGATCCCTCACCGGTGGCCATCTTCATCATCCCGGCGCTCTCCATGACGAGGAGGGAGTAGTTCACCCTCGGGGCTGAGGGTATGTACCAGTAGCTATGTGTTTGATATCTCTCTCTCTCTCTCTCTCTCTCTCTCTCTCTCTCTCTCTCGTGTTCTCTCTCTCGTGTTCCCTCTATGGCACGATCTTGATGTATCGTGAGCTTTGCTATTATAGTTGGATCTTATGATGTTTCTCCCCCTCTACTCTCTTGTAATGGATTGAGTTTTCCCTTTGAAGTTATCTTATCGGATTGAGTCTTTAATGATTTGAGAACAGTTGATGTATGTCTTGCCGTGCTTATCTGTGGTGACAATGGGATTGAGAACACTTGATGTTTGAGAGAGACCATCTTCATCCTACGCCTCCTACGGATTGATAAACCTTAGGTCATCCACTTGAGGGAAATTTTCTACTGTCCTACAAACGTGTGCACTTGCAGGCCCAACAACGTCTACAAGAAGAAGGTTGTGTAGTAGACATCAATCTCTTTTCTGGCACCGTTGCCGGGGAGTTGAGTGCTTGAAGGTATATCTTTAGATCTTGCAATCGAATCTTTTTGTTTCTTGTTTTATCAGTAGTTTAGTTTATAAAATAAAACTACACAAAAATGGAATTGAGTTTGTCTCATACGCTTCATCTTTTTAATATCTTTCGTAAGAATGATGGTAAGGAAAATTGTGCTCAAGTGCTAGAAGAAGAAATCTATAGAATGTTTTGTACTAAATCTTTTAATGATGAGCATGAATGCAATGTTGTTAGTATGAACTCTTTGAATATTCATAGTACTAATGATGATTGCTCTAGTCATGATGAAAATATCTCCTATAAGCATGCCAATTTTTGTGGAGTTGATTGGGTTTGCAAGTATGCACCAAATAGGGAAAATAGATATTGCAAGAGGCCTAAGCATTTAGAAATTAAATTGTTGCAAGAAAGCCTTGATGTTTGTGCTGAAAAATTCAATATTTTTCGCGCTCCTTGTGAACTTTGCAATGAACATGGTCATTTAAATCTCCAATGCAAATTGTTTCATGATCGAATCGTGTCCAAAAATTGTGATAACTTGATTACCCTTGAGCATCATAAAGAGCTTAGTCTTCTTTTGGGGTATGAAGAAATGAAACGCATAACCGAGGGTATTCCAAAATTTAATCTTGATAGATTTCTTGATTTTGATCTAGAGGAAATTTATATGTATTGTGCGGTGAATTGCATTGAAAATCCTTATATTTGCGCGGCTAGGTTTATAAAATATTATTATAATATCATTTGGAAATTTTACACATGCGCTAGTAGACAACTTTGAAAGAACAAAAAATAATATAAATATGTATCCCAAATCTATGACAAATTTATTATTATTTCAATTGGCCAATAAAAAAATGTTCAACATGATATCTATTTTACTTGACTCCTTGCAATCATTTGAATGGCTACCCAAAGCCGAGAGTGAGTTGAGAAAGTTGACAACGAACCTAAATATCCTTTAGAGAAATACCTTGGTCTATCATTAATTTATGATATACTGGATGTACGCCTCAATTCCATAAAAGATTGGTCGTGTAAATATGTTGGATGATTATTTAGTCCATTCCATCGCATGTCTTTCTTATATTAGTTAGTAAAGTTATGTACAAAAGAATTTTAGGATTGTTTTACCTTTTTATGAAATTTTCCAACCAACAGTTAAATCTTTTCATTACTTAGGTAAACATTGTTGTCTTCCTACACACATCTCATTTACGCGCGAATTGAAAACCACTTTCACTGAATTTTTATTTATCAGTATAATATCACGCATTCACATAATTCTATGTTACTTTCATAGTTCTTCAATTTCTACTCATGCATGAAAGATTAATTATTAAAATTGCTTATAACATACTACCTCTGTAAAGAAATGTAACATCATTTAGATAACTACTATAGTGATCTAAACACTTTTATATTTCTTTATGAAGGGAGTAGTTGCCATAATATTGCGTGACTTTCTCCATGCGATGCACTCACACGAATAGATAGCACATTAACACACACTTGGTATCGGAAGGCAACATTCTGTCCATTCTACTCAAGGTGAACATTTTGATTGTACTGCAGATCCGAACTTGTTGATACATCTAATTCATATTTAATGTTTTTCCTTCCACGAAACAACATAAGCAACACATGGATGTAATTATTTATACTCTTTTTTCCTTCTAGATTATCTTTTTTTGTCCCCTCTTGTTGACTTTCTTGTCCATTCCATATGTGGTGCTCATGCCCACCATTTTAAAATATATTTCTATCTTTTATTTCCAGATTTATTTTGCAAAAGTAGTTTATTACTGATTAAGTTATATAAGTCACCTGTAGGTCTTTTTTTTACCTACGCCATTCCTTTTTAGTATATTTCTATTTTTTTTAGTTATGTTTAAAAAGTAGTAATATTCTTTATCAACCTTATAACATGTGTATTGCATAATTTATTCCAAGTTCAGCTCCATAGTTATACTTATTTCTTCATAGTTATACTTATTTCTTCCAATTGTATACATTAAAATATTTTGTTTCTATAAAAAAGTTATATATTTGGAAAGATGATATCCAGTTTGTGCTAATTGGTTTAAGTACACGTTGCACGCACTTCAAGAACATATTCGTGCACAACACTGGTCCGGTCTATAACGTGTGTATCTTATAATTTCACTACACCTTATGTACACATCGCTAGAAAATTTTGACTTCTATATTGTGAAAAATATTGCCTACTAAAATATCAATTATGCTAATGGGTTTCCATCTTAAGACTAAGTTAGCGATTAGATTTATAACTTAGGGTCGACGTAGCAGCTGGTAAGTAAAAGAATATGGTGGCTTCTTTATATTTTATATGCTGGATATGGTAGCATCGGCCCATCTTGCTAGTCTATGTGGTGCATGCGATGTCTCGCTGGTTGGCTGCATGTCCGTATTTATCTCTTTTTGTGGCCGGACTCTCCTTTTGGCCAGACTATTTCTTTTTACTTTTTTTGACCGGACTATTTCTAACTAACATAGGGTTTCCCGAGTCCTTTTACCATACAATGTGCTTTTCTGTTAGACCATTTTTTTTGAGGGATCTATTAGACCAATTCTAATATGTACTTTTTTTTCTATCAGTCTTTTTCCTTAAATATCAATCCATATGATTCGGACCCACCATACAATTAGCATTGTACATGTCCTCTCTCACGTATCTAATTGTGATTGCATTTTCCTTTCCAAGATATACGTACGTGACAACCTTTACACGTGTGCAACCCAATATATGCTTATACACAATATTTGTATGTAACGCAATATACTTAAATCTCAGCCGTATATATTTACAAATTAAGTATATAATAGATGATGCAATTTTAGCCGCGAAACTTCAAGTGACCATCCTTTTTTAACTCCAAATTATGTTTTTTCCTATTTTAATTGGGCTCCATTAAGCTTGGCACATTTGACCACCATTTGCCTTCTATTTAATTTAGTTTATCTCATGCATATTTGGACTTTTTTAGATTTGCACTTTACACCTGTCAACTCCTCAAATATTAGTATAATTATACAGTACATGCATGTCATGTTTACTGTAAATATTTGCTATATACATGTACGTACATATTTTTTAATCTGTACATTGAAACTTTATTATTACAAACGTGAATCACTTAGCAGGATTAAAAAAATTAACGTGGAAAAGGAGTCGTCCAGATTGGTGAAATTACAGATGACATGTCCTACTTTTCTTTGACATCAACACGTGGTACTTTTTCTTATCTAAGGGACATGCACGTATTCTGTTCGGGCTCTTGTCTTTTTCTCAAATAGAACTCTTGCTCTCTTTTTTTGCCTATTCTTTATTTCTTAGTTCGCTGCCGAACTTTTTTTCATCCCGAATGTAAGCTACGCAATATTGTTTCGGACTAACCTTTGTTTTAGTAAAGGAATACTAATTGGACCAAAGACATGTTTCTAGGTTCCTTAAAAAAAAGACATGTTCCTAGGTGATACGTGACATCTCAAACTGGTTGTACATAGTAAAATTTATATGTAACGCTATATCTTTTAAATCTCAACCATTAATATGTAAAATCGACGGTCAATATAATTTAATCTATGTGGATGAACGTGGTGGCTCGTTTGACTTCTGTATTATGTATATAATAGATACTAATGAAAGGGAAGAGACTTCTCAATACCCTCCTATTATTTCTTATGATGAATCAGGTAACGAGGAGGAATTTTCTATTGAACCAATCTCATCAATAAGGAGCTCAAAGAAGAGGGTTGAACCCACACATAATGTGAAGAAGAAAAGGAAAAGAAGGAGCAATAAAGGTAAAAAATGCAACTCTCTCAAATGAAGTTGCTCCTACTACTCATTGTGATGATGATAATTGCTATACTATTGGTGCTATCCATACTATTAATGATTAGAGTGATTATGCTTATGATACGAAAAGGCCCAAGCTTGGGGAAGCTATGTTTGATGACGATGACATATTTGAGAATATATTTGCTGAAATTAATGTTTGTCCCAAGCTTGGGGATACTATGCTTAATGAAGATGATATTTTTAGCATCCCAAGTTTTGATATGCAAAGTTGTTATGATGATAGCATGCCTCTTACCTATGATGATTATATTGATGAAAGTGGGTTTGGAAGAGTGTCAACTTTAGGTAGTATTGATCCCACTATTTTTGAGGATATTGAATCTTATTGTGATGAATATGGAAGTGGATTTTGAAGAGTGTCAACTTTTTTTAGTGATTCCACTATCTTGGGAGAGGTTTCAATCGATTATGATGAGAACGAAGTTGCTACTTATGATGATTATTGTGATGAAACTTATGCTATAAAAAGTAGTGATGATTATATTTATAAAACTTGTCATGATTATGATTACCCTTTTTCTGAACATTACTTTTTTAATGTGAAAACAATTTATAGTATTCAAGTCTCTTATGATACTCCCACCATTCTGAATGAGAAGAATTTTGCTTATGTGGAGAGTAGTAAATTTTCTATGCTTGTAGATCATGAAAAGAATGCTTTAGGTGCTGGTTATATCGTTGAATTCATTCATGATGCTACTGAAAATTATTATGAGGGAGGAATATATGCTTGTAGGAATTGCAATAATGTCAAGTTCCCTCTCTATGTGCTTAAAATTTTGAAGTTATGCTTGTTTTACCTTCCTATGCTAGTTGATTATTGTTCCCATAAGTTGTTTGCTTACAAAATCCCTATGCATAGGAAGTGTGTTAGACTTAAATGTGATAGTCATATTCTTCATGATGCTCCCTTTATGTTTCAATTCTTATCTCTTATGTGAGCATCATTGAAATCATCATGCCTATCTAGAAAGGCATTAAAGAAAAGCGCTTGTTGGGAGGCAACCCAACTTTATTTTTGTTCCTTGCTTTTTTTTTCTGTTTAGTAATAAATAATTCATCTAGCCTCTGGTTATATGTGGTTTCATGTTTTAATTAGTGTTTGTGCCAAGTAGAACTTTTGGGAAGACTTGGGTGAAGTCTTTATGATCGTACTTTAAAAAACAGAAACTTTAGCGCTCACAAGATTAGCTGCCATTTTTTACAGAGGAGTGATTTTAGGTTGATTCTTTGTGAAGATGATTAATAGACAAATTCGTCATGTCCACCAATTTATTTCAGAATTTTTGGGGTTCCATAAGTATATGTTTGAAACAGATTACTACAGACTGTTCTGTTTTTGACAGATTCTGTTGTCATTGTGTTGTTTACTTATTTTGATGAATCTATGAGTAGTATCGGATGGTATGAACCATAGAGAAGTTGGAATACAGTAGGTTTTACACCAATATGAATTTAGAATGAGTTCATTACAGTACCTTAAAGTGGTGATTTATTTTCTTACACTAACGGAGCTTACGAGTTTTGTTTTGAGTTTTGTGTGGTTGAAGCTTTCATGTTTTGGGTAAAGATTCAATGGACTATGGAATAAGGAGTGGTAAGAGCCTAAGCTTGGGGATGCCCAAGGCACCCCAAGGTAATATTCAAGGACAACCAAGAGCCTAAGCTTGGGGATGCCCCGGAAGGCATCCTCTCTTTCGTCTTCGTTCATCGGTAACTTTACTTGGAGCTATATTTTTATTCGCCACATGATATGTGTTTTTCTTGGAGCGTCATTTTCTTTTACTAGTATTTTATTGATGTTATTTACAATAATGTCTTGCATCTATATTTTCAATAAAAATGTCGAGGATAGCCTTTTCAATGCTTATTTTGCTAGTATACATGTTGCTGTTTGAAAACAGAAAGTTTACCGCTGTTGTAAAAATTCCCTAGAAACGTCAGAGAGTGATATAATGTTGAATATTTTTGCATAATGAACTCTGATAAATCTTCTACAGCTTAGTATTTTTCTTATAATTTTTGGAGTCAGGGAAGTATGATGAATCTTGCATTCTTTACAAACTATACTGTTTTGGCAGATTGCTGTTATGTTTGCATTGTTTGCATATGTTTGCTTGTTTGATGATTCTATTTGAGGATAGGAGTATTAAATATGCAGAGACATTTAGTATGCAATGTTGAATAATAATTTTACTGATTTGTTACAGTCGAAAATGATAAGGTTTTGCATTGGTTTATACTAACCTATCTCACGAGTTCTTGTTGAGTTTGGTGTGGATGAAGCTTTTGATAAAAAGAGAAACCATGATAAAAAAGAAATTAAGGAGACACAAAAGCTCAAGCTTGGGGATGCCCAAGGCACCCCAAGATAATATTTCAAGAAGTCTCAAGCATCTAAGCTTGGGGATGCCCCGGTAGGCATCCCACCTTTCTTCTTCAACAACTATTGGTTAGTATCGGTTGAACCTAAGTTTTTGCTTCTTCACATGAGTTGTGCTATCCTTGCAATGTCATTTTATTTTGCTTTGCTTGCTGTTTGAATAAAATACCAAGATCTGAAATTCTTAAATGAGAGAGTCTTCATAGTTGCATAATTATTTAACAACTCATTGTTCTTCACTTATATCTTGTTGAGTAGTTTGTCATTTACTCGTGTGCTTCACTTATATCCTATGAGTAAATGGTTGAATGAGTTGAATGTCATAAATCTGAAATTATATATGCCTCATTTGCTTATTCCATGGGGAGTAATGACTTCACATCTAAGAAGTAGAGGTAGTAAGTTTATTGAAGGTTAGCAAGCATTGTATTGGTCATTTGAACAATTCATGAAAGAATATTGAAGGAAGAGAGATTTCACATATAAATATACTATCTTAGACATATTTTATAATTGTGAGCACTCATTAAGTATGACATGCTAAATAGTTGATGTTGGACAAGGAAGACAACGTAATGGGTTATGTTTTCTCACATCTCAGTTAAAGTATATTGTCATGGATCATTCAAACATGTTGAGCTTGCCTTTCCCCCTCATGCTAGCCAAAATTCCCTGTACCAAGTAGAGATACTACTTGTGCTTCCAAATATCCGTAAACCCAGTTTTTGCCATGAGAGTCCACCATACCTACCTATGGATTGAGTAAGATCCTTCAAGTAAGTTGTCATCGGTGCAAGCAATAAAAATTGCTCTCTAAATATGCATGACTTATTAGTGCGGAGAAAATAAGCTTTGTACGATCTTGTTATGGAAGCAATAAAAGCGGCGGACTGCATAATAAAGGTCCATATACAAGGGGCAACATAAAGTGACGTTCTTTCGCATTAAGATTTTGTGTATCCAACCCTAAAAGCGCATGGCAACCTCTGCTTCCCTCTACGAAGGGCCTATCTTTTACTTTATGTGTTTTACTTTATGCAAGAGTCAAGGTGATCTTCACCTTTCCCTTTTTCATTTTATCATTTGGCAAGCACTTTGTGTTGGGGTGATCCTAATATATATATCCAACTAGATGTAAGTTAGCATGAACTATTATTGTTGACATCACCCAAAGGTGAATACGTTTGGAGGCAACAATATAAGCCCCTATATTTCTCAGTGTCCGATTAAAACTCCATAACCATTAGTATTGCGTGAGTGTTAGCAATTGTAGAAGACTATATGATAGTTGAGTATGTGGAGTTTGCTAAATCAAAGCTCTGACATAGACCCTTCCTGAAAATAAGATGAATTGCAATTGTTTGATGACTAAGAATGAAGTTTGCCAGTTTTCAAGAAAGTTTATGGTCTATGCTTTAACATGTGAATTGCTTGTTACTGGTTCGTGAGAAGTTTTATGAGATGAACTATTGTCATGACATATAAACATGCTAGAAAAGGTGATTGAAATTATCATTGATCAAACATGTGCACCTGCTAGCATTCACACTTCATAAATTCTTTCTTTTATCATTTACCTACTCGAGGGCGAGCAGGAATTAAGCTTGGGGATGCTGATACGTCTCCAACGTATCTATAATTTCTAAAGCATTCATGCTATTTTATTATCTGTTTTGAATGATTATGGGCTTTATTATACACTTTTATATTACTTTTGGGACTAACCTATTAACCAGAGGCCCAACCCATGTTGCTGTTTTATTGCCTGTTTCAGTATTTCGAAGAAAGGGAATATCAAACGGAGTCCAAACAGAATGAAACCTTCGGGAGCGTGATTTTTGGGAAGAATATGATCCTGGAGACTTGGAGTTCACGTCAGAAGATCCTCGAGGAGGCCAGGAGATAGGAGGGCGCCCCCCTATGGGCGCGCCCCCTGTCTCCTGGGCCCCTCGAGACTCCCCCGACCGACTTCTTTCACCTAAGTCCATGTACCCTAAAAACATCGACAACAAAGATAGATCGGGAGATCCGCCGCCGCAAGCCTCTGTAGCCACCAAAAACCTCTTGGGAGCCCGTTTCGGCACCCTGCTGGAGGGGGGGATCCCTCACCGGTGGCCATCTTCATCATCTCGGCACTCTCCATGACAAGGAGGGAGTAGTTCACCCTCGGGGCTGAGGGTATGTACCAGTAGCTATGTGTTTGATCTCTCTCTCTCTCTCATGTTCTCTCTCTCATGTTCCCTCTATGGCACGATCTCGATGTATCGCGAGCTTTGCTATTATAGTTGGATCTTATGATGTTTCTCCCCCTCTACTCTCTTGTAATGGATTGAGTTTACCCTTTGAAGTTATCTTATCGGATTGAGTCTTTAATGATTTGAGAACACTTGATGTATGTCTTTCCGTGCTTATCTGTGGTGACAATGGGATATCATGTGCCACTTGATGTATGTTTTGGTGACCAACTTGCGGGTTCCTCCCATGAACCTATGCATAGGGGTTGGCACACGTTTTCGTCTTGACTCTCGGGTAGAAACTTTGGGGCACTCTTTGAAGTACTTTTGTGTTGGTTGAATAGATGAATATGAGATTGTGTGATTCATATCGTATAATCATGCCCCCGGATACTTGAGGTGACAATGGAGTATCTAGGTGACATTAGGGTTTTGGTTAATTTGTGTCTTAAGGTGTTATTCTAGTACAAACTCTTGAATAGATTGATCAAAAAGAATAACTTTGAGGTGGTTTCGTACCCTACCATAATCTCTTCGTTTGTTCTCCGCTATTAGTGGCTTTGGAGTGACTCTTTGTTGCATGTTGAGCGATTGTTATATGATCTATCTATGTTATTATTGTTGAGAGAACTTGCACTAGTGAAAGTATGAACCTTAGGCCTTGTTTGCTACCATTGCAATACCGTTTACGCTCACTTTTATCGCTTGCTACCTTGCTGTTTTTATAATTTCAGATTACAAATACCTTTATCTACTATCCATATTGCACTTGTATCACCATCTTTCGCCGAACTAGTGCACCTATACAATTTACCATTGTATTGGGTGTGTTGGGGACACAAGAGACTCTTTGTTATTTGGTTGCAGGGTTGCTTGAGAGAGACCATCTTCATCCTACGCCTCCCACGGATTGATAATCCTTAGGTCATCCACTTGAGGGAAATTTGCTACTGTCCTACAAACCTGTGCACTTGCAGGCCCAACAACGTCTACAAGAAGAAGGTTGTGTAGTAGACATCAAGCAAAATATGATAGCTCTACAACATTGCATGGCAAACGAAATTAGATTCTACTCCGTATGATTTTGTAATATATGAGCACAGGAAATGCAGGTACTCCTCCAGCACACCACCACATGTGGTCTTATCTAAGATAACAGTCGACTGAAAATAAATAGGTTAGTCGATTTTTTTTAATGAACCGTCCGATCTATAAGGAACGGGAAGATGGCCTTCGTCTACCTCCCGCCAGTCACTGTTGAAAATCTTTCACGAACCGCCAGC
The DNA here is from genome assembly GCF_018294505.1 of Triticum aestivum. NCBI lineage: Eukaryota > Viridiplantae > Streptophyta > Magnoliopsida > Poales > Poaceae > Triticum > Triticum aestivum. The sequence continues at coordinate 41,445,315 of NC_057813.1, read as the reverse complement.
GACCACCGGCCCAGACCCCTGCCTCCGCCGCCCCGCCCTCCCCTTGACCTCACACCACCGCCGTGCTTGGCAGCACCCCCAGGCCATCCCTTTAATCCTGGCCGACCTCCAGTCTGCAGATCAGGCGCCAGTAGATCTAGGCTGCACACGCCCCTAAGATAAACACCAAGGCGCTCCTTCCTCGGTGTAATAGGCGTACTAGCGCCTGTTACGCCGGGGAATGCATCAGATAATTGGGAATCAACTGGCCAGAAATTGAAATTCAAGGGGGCGACGGACCTCTAGCTAAGGTGAAATAGTATATGAGGAGAAACCTTGTGCATCGCGAGTTACTAGGAACATCTAGTATGAAGAAGAAGCGGTCAACTAGTGTCTTCTGTGGGATGAATACCGTGCAAGCAGACACGTAAGATTTGCATGAATAAGGGAAGAGGAGTACCCGTATCGGTTGCCAGTGTGGTGTCGATATGTCGCAGCGATCTTCTTGTTTTTCCCGGGGGAACCGATGTTTTGGAGAGCCGTTGTTCCTTGGACAAACCCATGGCCAAATTGTTGACTGTGTTGCCGTGGCCGTATATCGGCGGAGGGGAAGCAGATCCGAGGCGGCGAAGGACGGCGTAGCAGGAACAACTCCGGTATGGTGGACGGTGGCGAAGTTGGAGCGACAGCGGTGAGGCGCAGGCCGGTGTGGTTGAACTGGCTCGGGTACGGAGTGCTCGACCTCGGCTTCAACTACTAGCCGTGGAGGGCGTTGCGGTTGAGGTTGCGGTGGACGCCGATGTCGGGGTATCGGCTCCGGCGTGATGGAGGAGGGCGGCGGTTGATGGGTGGGATGGGGTGGCGGACGGAGGACGCCGGGGTTTCACGGCTGGTGGAGAGGTAGGTTTGGCGCCCACGGAGTACGAATGGGGAATCAGACGGGTGGGGGGAACCATGTTTCGGTCTGGGACGCGCTTGTTTTTGTCTTTTTTGAACAGAAGATGGGACGCGTTTGTTTGAAATTTGGGGAAAGTACAAACTTTGCCCCCCTCTTAAATTTCGGACCTACTGCGGGTCGGGGGTAGGATGGTAATCCCGGGTGTCCCAAATAGTGGGCGGGAGCAATTTCGTCCGCGCGCATGTGTGCTTAGGCGGCCATTGTGTATGAATGTTTTTCGGAGGCGGTTGCGTGGCGTCTAGATGAAGCTACAAACCTACCCCTGTTTAGACCTTTGGACGTCGGGCCGGTAGGTTTCACGGGTCGGAGTTATTAGAAAAGTAATTTCCTTGTACTACCAAACATTGGTCTCACGTAGTTTCGGGCGAGTAGAGGCTCTTTTGGCGCTCTGTTCGAAATTTTGAAACACAAGCATTCACATTTAGAGTACTCTTGAACTGTGAGGATTGACCTAAATAGACAACGTTATATTTGACCTTGTATGTTTGAAAACCTCATTAAATATCCGCTTCTTTTTGAAATTTTGACACTTGAAAATCCTATGACTACGATTATTTTGGAATGGAGGAGCTAAATTTGAATCCATTTTGTACATGACTACATATGCTATTATGTACAAAATCAGAGCAAAGATTGGTGCCCCCATAATTTAGGTATGGTTTACAAATGCCATGATATCAAATTCAAATAATTGAATGGACTTCATGTTGAATTCGATTTTTTAAACGACCTTAAGTTGAATTCAAATGTATGCTAGTTCATAGGTAGCTATTTATAATGTTCATTGTGTAACTTTCGTATGTATAATGTGCTTTACACACACAACATGAACTATACTCACGTTTATATTCCATTGCTAAAGCGATGCATTGTCTGGAGTTCAAAATACTAACTATGTGGATCAACTGTGTCGAATAATAACAAAGACATGCTCAAATTCGATAGAATCTAGATGTCTGATGGATCAATGACCGCTCCTTACGCGAATTGCAAATATCATGATCCTATCCTAATATTTGGATACAATTTATATCTTTAATCAATGTGTACAGCAGTCTTTTACGTGTAGTTTCACTCTCCATCTGTGGTCTCTCACACATGCTCACACACTCTCTCCCGAGGTGTCTTTCTTGCACACATGCTCTAGATATTACCCTCCCTCCCTCTCGTAATCATTTAGAATTGTTTTCACTAACCTTTATCAAAAGCACTCTTCCTCTCGCAAACATACACACGCGCAATCCCCATCGACCCTTTCTACATACATGGACCTGCCTACGTGTCTCATGTACGCACATTATCTTTAGGCATGTCTCTCACGAATTTTCTCACACCTCTCTTCCTAAACGACGAGTATGATTCTAGCAGAGCATTAGGATGCCCCTTAAAGTTAGGTTGGATGAATAGTAATATCAGAGATAAAGGGGTTACCTTAGTCCGAGAACCTAGGGTTACAAATCCTAGCCGGCTTTGTCAGTGGACACAGAGTCCTTCACAATTCTGCTATCTTTGTCTTGTACGACTAGTCATCCATGGGTCTTCCTAAATGCATCACGGGCCGACCAATGTGGCGCAGGACGAAATCGAACGAAAGGCCTCACCTCGAACCACCGGACCTCATGCGGTGACACACCCTCTGCACCCACGTCTCATTATCTTCTCACACCCACACATACCAACACAAACACCACACACACAGAAAATTTCTCCTGGTGCCTCTATTCCCTCCCCCCTTGCATATACACACTCAAGGGAATGGAATCTCTCGTCGTGACGTCATATTCGTCTCTCTCTCTAGACCATTCTCATTTCTCGTGCTATCTCTCCCACGCCCCCCCCTTCGGCCCCTCCTAGGCCCCGCCAAATGCATGAACTACACATTCACACATGTTACATCACGTACCCCATTGATCTAAAAAGCCTTCTCTTCACGTTTATTTCGCATACAACATTCCTTTTGAATAAAGTGTGGCCAGAAAATTATTTTAGAGTTTCTACATATATACAACATTACAAAGTTATATGGAGGAGTACGAACGCTAATTTGCATTGCATGGTGCCCACAATGATATTTATTCTGCACTGTGAATTTGTATATTTTTATACTATATACAAAGTTAGTCATAATAAAGAGAAACGAAGAGCATCTCTCTCTCCATCGCATACCCTCCCTATACGCCCCTTTCACGTACGCACACAAAACTATCTCCAGGTCCTCTAAAAGTAAGCCCCTAGAAAATTCATGCATGTTTCATATTTCTCTCGCGATATATGCAATGACGATCATTGTATTTGAAGCGAAAGCACGATACGCACATTGGACTTCAGAATCCACTCATTACGGTCAACATTTACGTTTAGTGGTTATTATATAGTCACAGGCTCACCGTACAACTTTGTATTTGCTCATGACATGACTAGTTGACCAGTTAAACGCTCCACGTGGCACCTCTAGTGTTGCATCACATTATCTCACTACCATCATGCCCACCTGTCGACTTGTATCTACTCTACATCTACACTCTTATAAAATACATAAAAATATTTGGATGGTGGTTCGAAGTCATGACCGCGGGCACAACGGACAAGGTGGCCTTGTATTGGTATGCTAAGCCGTCTGTTATAACACACAGGAGCTGGTGTGGTGATTATACACACACGCACGCATGCACACGAACTGCATCCATGCAACACTCATACAAACACATGCACCCACGCACGCACGCAACACTCACACGTACACACGCAGCCACGCACGCACGCAACACTCACACGCACACACGCACGCATGCATGCACACACCAGTACACCACACGACCAACACACACTCTCACGCTCAAGTGCTCAACCTACACGTGTATGCGCACACATCAGGCCCTGACAGACACATACACAACCAGGTGATTCCCACGCACGGGTTGGAGCCTTGTTGCGCCTGCGTAAATTTGTGTTTATCTGACCTTTTCCCTATGCGAACTGACAGGTGGGACCCACAAGGAACATGGTCAATTTAACTAGTCAACATGGCGCCACGTAGACTATTTGGCCGGTCAACAGAGTGCAATCCGATGCTGAACCGTGAACAAGCAACCGTATAATCACCGCAAAACATATATAGTGACCGTAATCAGTTTATTCTGAAGTTCGGTGACCGTATTACGCTTTTCTCTCTGTAGGCCCTCCAAAACTACATCTCTACACGTTCTCGCATGTTACAACACTACGACTACACTCTAACACAATAAATCATATGTATTGTTAGTTTTACTAGATATCATATTGTTACTCGTATAATTATTCAGTTTGCATACATTAAAATTGCCTTTGAAATGTATGGCCAGTATCATCTACCGCGCGGGAAAAATCCCGCCCTTTCCTGTTTAATCGGGTTTGTATCGATGGATCGTGCGAAACAGCAAAACTATAGTACTATACAGTACAAGTGACAGTTCACTGGGTCGTCGTGTCGTCTACTCCTCCGTCGTAAGAGTGGAGCGCTCACTTTCATAAATCTTCTAGTCCCTTTTGCCGACATGTGGGACATCAAGCTACCGGGTCCACGTGCCATACCGGAATATAGTGCAGAGCAGCCGGGGTGAAGCACCCCAGTCATGGCGCCGGTGTAGTAATGAGCAAGAGGCGTCAAATCACAAAGCTGCACCTTTCCCACAGTTAAGTTGGAGGGACGAAGTAATAATGCTAAAAAAAGAAGTTGGAGGGATGAAGCAACCATCACTCCACTCGTTGCTGAATCCGCTTCTCCCTCATCTTCTTCAACTTAACCATGTGTTGCTTCTGCCGTTGTTCTGCCTCATGTGGGACGCGGATTGGCTTGGTAAAGCACTGACACGTGGGACCGCATGTTAGCAAACCGCCAGGACAACGTCCTCCAAAAATAAGAAACCTCCCCTGCCATCCGCGCGGCAAAATCATCTCCTTTTTACTAATCTTGATTCTATAATTTTTTAGATCAATATAATTGAGATTTGTATAGATAGCACACAGGAGAAAAACCAAGTGGTACGGTTAAGGGAATCCACAATGTGTAGCCAAATGTGAAAATAGCTTTTGGCATCATGGGAACCATTGTGGACGGTGTTGCCAAATCCAAAAATATGGAACCGAAGCTCCCTGATTGATTGATTGAAGGAATAGAAAAATGCAACGTCTCTCCTCTTTCTCCCATGCTTGGACGCATGTAGTACAGTATAGAGCACAGAGTCTACTCCCCTATCCCTTCTATCACAAATCACAAAGCAGCGAGGCGTCAAATCACAAAAGCACGGACGAAGCAACCATCATTTCACCCTTCGCTGACTCCGCTTCTCCATTGTCTTCTTCGAGAAACCATCTCACCTCACTAGTACTCCTAGTAGTACTAGTCCTTTAGTTCAACGGACTTCCTGGATGCAAATAAGGCGGTTGTCTCGGCTTGTAGGCGGCACTTGCGAACGACTTACCGTGGTCTCCCTCAATGGTGTTCTCCGTTGAACGCACTTCGCCAAACCACAAAAAAAAAGATATCATCGATGTCACCGCAATGGGGAAGTAAGTCAAATTACTACCTCCATTTTTTTTGTACACAAGGCTAGTATATCAAAATTACAATTTGCAAAGGGCCACTAACACTAATCGAGGCAAAATTGATAGGGTTAGCAACCAAGGACATTAATATCCCCTGCATGCATGCGGAAGTGAGAAGGTTGGTTTGCATGGCGCTACATTGATCAAGCGATGAGGAGTGAGATGGTCAGCTCTTTGTTCTTTGGAGAAAAAAATACGCATTAATTGACACGTGAAACGAGGATTTGTATCAATTAAATCCCGCAAAGGAAAACCCCTCCTTTATTTTTTAACACTAGTACTCCTAGTACGTACGTACTTATCCTGTTTGGGTCTAGGCCTTGCATTGCCAAACTTCACCACACATCTTTGCCAAGCTTGCCTAAAGTTTTCAAAATGAGAAGGAGGTACACTTGCGCATGGCTGTCGCGGTCGCACAACACCCTCACACGGTCGCTCATGCACACCGCGGTCGCACCGCACCCTCACACAGTCGCTCCTGCACGCCGCAAACCCAACCAAGGGAACGCACCCTCACTGACACATGTTGTCGCATGTGAACAAAGAAACTCAGCCATCCTATCGCTGACACATAATTTTCGTTCATAGAGTTTGTTTATTCAACCGCATGTTGGGGAGTATCTGTATGGCCCGTGCGGTGGTCTGTTGGGGAAGAAGAAGATGTGAGGAAGAAGGAAAGAAGGGTTAGGAGACGTAGGATATTCATCCAACCGCCTGAAATGGTAGACTAACCCAAGTCAGGTGACTTTCATAACAAATATAAGTTTTTACACAGAAAAAGATCCATAAAACAACAACATAAAGAAAAACTATCACTGCTCGCAGAAAGAGACGGCCTCGTCATCTTTGGCTGCCGGCGTGAACCAGTCGTAGCTGCCGACGTGTGTCTCCGCACCGTGGTTATCCTCGGCCTCCAGCTACTCGTTCAAGAGGAGCGTGTGGGCGCTCTGCCCGGACGAGAGCACAGCCTGGTTCAAGTCGAGGACGTCCGGTTCCGCCTGCAAGAGGGCCTCGATGGCAGCAGCATCCGCGTGCTCCACGTCGAGTCGAGCCTCCGCCGCCTAGTTCAAGTCCAGGACGTCCGGTTCCGCCTGCAGGAGGGCGTCGATGAGAGCGGCATCCACGCACTCTGCATCAAGTCGAGCCTCTGTCGCCCGGTTCAAGTCCAGGATGTCCGGTTCCGCCTGAAGGAGGGCCTCGATGGCAGCGGCATCCGCGCGCTCCGCCTCAAGTTGAGCCTCCGCCGCCCGGTTCACATCCACGACATCCGGTTCCGCCAGGAGGAGAGCCTCGATGGCAGCGGCATGCGCGCGCTCCGCGTTGAGTTGAGCCTCTGCCTCCCGGTCCTCCTTTAGTATCGCCATGTTGAACCGCTAGTCCGCCTGCACCATGGGGGACTCGGACGCTGGCACGAAGTCGACGTCCATTGTCTCATACCCATCGAGGGCCTTCTGCTCCGCGACCTCCGCCATGAACATTGGATCGGCTTCCTCCTCCTCGTAGCTTGGCTCTAGAGAACTCGGGGATTGGCCCGCCGCAAAGCGAGCTTGGGAACGGAGGTCTGTGGCGCAGACCGCCGCAGCGATTTCTGCGCGGCGCTCCGGCGTCAGCATCTTGTAGTAAGTGATCTTGCGGTGCACCATGGCTTTCCAGCGAACTAGGGGACGCTTGATGCGGGCTAGGGGATCGAAAGGTGGGGGAATGGGCTAGAGATTTGGTGTGGTTTTAGGGCAGTGGCTGGCGTAGGCTAAGCAGCGAAGGTTCTGGTGTGAATAGTGGTTCTGGTGAGGACCGGTCAATTGGTTTTGAATGTACATCGCTCTTGTCGTGTTCGCGTTGCAGCCCGGCACGCTGGACCCTCCACGTTGCTCACCGAATGGAACGCGCTTCGTCTTGCATTTTCGCTCGCTTGTGGGACCACAGTTGAGAGCAAACCGCCGTCCGTCCCCCTCCCCCGCCCACGTCATTTATTATAGTACCACTTCCTCCGTTTTATGCGGAGTAAATAAAAACAGAGGGAGTATACTACGGATGAGGATCCCCCGACGTGGCCGAACCCATTGAGTAACTGACATGCGGGGCCTAGCAAGCATGGGGTCCGCTAGTAAGTGACCGAAAGGGAGGGCAAGGTAGGGATACCTACGTTAGAGGATCCACTTCCACTACTACTCCCTCCTTCCATTTACTATGCAGGGCCTAATGCGTTTTTCGAGGCTAACTTTGACCAAATGTTAGAGTAATAATATATGACATGCAACTTACACAAAGCATATGGTCAAATTCGTATGTGAAAGGAGTTTCCAATGATATAATTTTCACATTATACATCTCATGTACTCCATCCGTTCAAAATTACCTGACTTTCATTTGTTCAAAAATTAATGTACCTATATACTAAAACATGTCTAGATACATCTATATTTTAATAAATGGAAGTCATGTATTTGGAACGGAGGGAGTACTATTAATCTTGTCAATAGTCAAATTGAAAACCATCTCGAGTACAAATCTAGGAGTACGTACGAATCTAACAATATTGATTGGGCGTTGTTGAATGTTGATACCTTCTTGATCAAAGTAGAGATACTTTGACTACACATAAAACCTATATGTAAACTAGAAAGGATAGGAGGTAGTATATTGTACGTTCAAAAACGAAACGAACATTGAATACCCTTTATATATGATTTGCGGATGCTATGATCACCGGTTCAAAATTTTGAATCCGCCTTAGGTATCACGTGCCCCCACTCGTTCCCTCTCGATTTCATCTCGGGGTCCGGAGATCTATTGAAAGAGGACTAGGGTGGTTACATGCGAATGATACTCGGCGGAATGTTCAAATGAGGCATGCGGGAGGATGGACTCGACTGGAGGGCGGCATGATTGATGGAGAAGAGGGTTGGAGAGGAATGAGAAATAAGCAAACACCACATGATTATACTTGAACTGCTCAAATAAACAATAAGTTGTCTCGCTTGGCCTACATAGTGAAAGGCCTAATGCGCAACGCGGAGCACTGACGCTCGAATGTGGCCGGGAAAACAGGGAAACCGACATGTGGGGCACACCCGTCAGGACGATGTAGCGCAGACTAGTCCAATGGAGGAGCTGGCCCACGACCTCCTCGCCGCCGACAACCGTTCATGTTGGTCGTTGGGGCCAACAACGGGGCGCAGCTCCAGCACCGCCTCTGGACACGGCGACCGTGGTGAACAACACGCTCATATCGTTGCTAGACATGGTCAGTTTCAGTGTGTTGAGGGTGGCATTAGTGATGTGGCACGACCAACAGTATGTTTGGTTTGTGCCCAAGGTTGCCCCATCAAAGCATTGGGTAGCCAAAATTTTAGCTCAGGTATTGGTTGCCCATGATTTGGCCGACATTGGCAAGAAAAATTAACTAGAGTTGGCTAGAGTTCATTGGCATGCCAAAAAAATGGCAACCATCCAAACAAAGACCAATCTTTGGGTCATGACCAAAATTTTGGTTGAGGTATTGGTTGCCCATGATTTGGCCAACATTGGCAAGAAAAATGAACTAGAGTTGGCTAGAGTTCATTGGCATGCCAAAAAATGGCAACCATTCAAACAAAGACCAATCTTTGGGTCATGACCAAAATTTTGGTAAGGTTCACTTTGGCCACAATCCAAACACACCCCAACACCCGGCTCGTCGAGGATGCACGGGGCGCCGCGACGCGTCCGCAGAGTGGTGTAGCATGACCAACTGCATCCTTTGGACCTGAGACCATGCCGGGTTGTCTTGCTTTTTCAATGACATGCGGGGATCGCATGTGAGCAAAGGGCATCTCCAACGTTGCCACGACCGCAGCTGGCTACCCTGGCACACCAAAACCCTCGTCCCTCGTGCCGTCGCATGGTGCGTTCCCAGCGGCGCCAGCTGCCCGCATTCATGCCGTCCGTTCGTATGTCGTCGTTAAGAGGATCGGTGCCCGAGGAATCAACTCCGACGACTTAATGACGCACCCGGACGCTTGGCCTCACCGGAATGCGCTACTTAAAGCGGCAACGCCCAGCTAACCTCCACACCATAGCACATCGTCCTCCTACCTAGCACCACATCCGCCATGACCGCAAGTGCGAACAATCTGCGGGAGAGCTTGTATTCGGGGGATGAAGCTCGAGGTCGCCGCCCTCGCTCAAGTCGCCTCTCGCAACACAATAGGGGCGTAGCCGGACGCGGACGCGACCGCACAAGCGGTGGCCACGCTGGCGGCCAACGACGGGAGCACCGTCAGCCACGCTTCCTTCTTGCCGCCGTCCAATGTCCGGCACCGCCGAGGTGGGGGACTCCTCCGAGGATGAGTAGGGCATGGGAGGCGGCAGGGCATGGTGTGCCAACTGGCCGGTCCGTCTCCCGTGTTCTACTTTTCCTCACCGGAGACCGCACCTTCACTTCACGGGTCTTGAACCCTGCCCCCATACATAGAGATCGCAGATGGAGGACGTCGGTCGCCGCCGTAGAATAGGTTTAGGGTCGGGGTTCTTTTATTTTTCTGTCATATAAAAGTTCGAAATGTAATGAAAATCTGCCGTGTTTGCATTAATCTCGGCCGGTGTGTATGAACTTTCACAATAATATACATATTGTAGGAGTACTAGCAAGATGCCCGTGCGTTGCACGGAAGATCAAGATCTTGTGGGAGAAAAGGATGAACGAGGGAAAGCCTTATCTTGAAATGTGGAGAGGAGTGCGGGTTAATTGTCATAGTTTCCTTCCTATCCGTTAGATATAGATCGGACGGCATATATTGCAGGATGACAGGCACACCATCATCACCAAATCTGCTTTTTATTGAACCAAGACAAATCTAACATGCGAAGTAAAATAAACACATAGGGTCTATACATACACAAATTATCTTAGGCACTCCAATAGTACGTCCACTACACATTCACGCATTTCACATCTTTCTACATCAACGGGAACCTACGAAAGGGTTAACGTAAATTGCCTCTCTCTCTCTCCTCCCCTGATTTTCATGGCGGCGGGCCCCTCCCTCCCCCCAATCTACAATCAAAAGCTCACACGTTTCACATTACGTTAATTACGTAACTGGGATTACGTAGGTGTAGCATTACTCGTCCTAAAAAACCCAACTAAGGCAACCTCCGAGCATATCGCGCGGGAAAAGACCCGGTCGCGCCGTTTTAGTGGGGATTACCGGATTACTAGTAGTAGTATCGATGGACCGCGCGAAGCAACCATTTTTTTTGACGGGGCGAAGCACCTAGTTTTTTTGAGGAAAAAAGGCAGTACACTCACAACACTCCTGTCGCGGTCGCATTACACCCCACACACGTTCGGTCCTGCACACGGCTCATGGAAACGGAACGCGCTTCGGCTTGCCTCTTCACTGACACGTGGGACTGCACTTGGAGAAACCGACCATGCGCCAAACTCCCCCCCGCCCACCGCGCGAAAATCCTCCCCCCCACACACACAAAAATTCCCCCCAAATCCGATTCATCCGCCCTTCGGCCAACTAGCCAATAATATTCCCCAAACCCCCCTTCCCCCGCCCCCTCCACTCCATTCGCTCCGCCAAAGCCGCCCTCCCCGCTGCACCGATACATTGGTGCCGCGGTTCATCGAGGGGACGCACGGCGATCCTCTTGCTCCCACAGTACGCTCTCGTAGACTATCGTCCTCTAGCCGCACCGCCACCTCTGGCTACCTTCTTGTGGAGGCGCACGGCGATCAGCACCGCCACCGCCGACGACGTTCATGTGGAGACGCACGACGGCCAGCTTCTCCCACGGTACGTGCATTCTAGACTAAGGCCCCATTCATGTCGGTGTAGCGCTGAATGTTAGCTGATAGACGTTGTTAATCTCACTGTTTGCCGAAGTAGTTTACTGTCAATATGCTCTTCTTAAGAAGCTTCCTTGCCCTATTCTGCACTTAATCTACTTAGCTGAGATGGCATGCTAAGGCCGATTAGTTGCTAAAATATCCTGCCATATATTTATTGTGACGTAGATTGCCATGGTCTAGTAGCCAATCTCTTAGGTGAAATAGCTCTACATTGTTTTATACTTGATCTTTGTTGCTGCGATGGCCTTCGATAGTTTGATGGCTATGTGCTCGGCCTCATTGACTGCTGAAACAGCCTGCCATAATTTAGCACTCAAATCTGTTTGCTGAATTAGCTTTACATATATTTCGTTACTTAGATCTGCTCGTCCAAATATCTTGCCATAGCTTTAGACATCGACCTAGGTATTTTTTTTCTGGACTTCATAAAAAAGCATATATGTTTTTCCTGTAATATCTAGTAGAAGAACTAATTTGTATGTCTAACAGATGGACAGGACTTGGATAACTTCTACTCGAAGATTCTCCGCTGCATATGTCGAGGGGATTGAAAACTTCATGAACTTTATCAGAGCTGAGTACGGTGGTCCGAAATCAGATGTGCTCTGCCCGTGTAGAAGTTGTATGAATTCAGTTACAAGACCCCAATCAACTATGCAAAATCATCTACACTTGTATGGGATGTCGGTCACATATACTAGGTGGGTTCATCATGGTGAAGCTGTGAACGTCAATGTTATTGACTACGTGGAAGCAGCAGATCACCATCTTGATCTGTCTGATGCTCAGGTGGAGGAGGAGGAGGAGGAGGAGGTGGTGGTGGCGGAGCCAGTGAGTTTGACCAACATTGAAACAATGCTACGAAATGCTCATGCATTCCGTGAACTTCCACCTGCAGAAGAAAAACGGTGGGCCCGCATGTTGGAACAATGCAACGTTGTTGTCACCCGAGGAAATAAGCTGTCAGTATTCTCAGCTATGGTCACCTTTCTTCAGGTGAAGACATCTGAGCGGATGACCAACAAATCATTCAATGTGATGTTGGCTGCTTTCCGCAAATCTTTCCCAGATACGTCTGAGCTGCCACACACCTACAGTAAAATGAAGAATTTCCTTCGTGTAGTTGGAATTGGATATGATATGATCCATGTTTGTAAGAATAATCGTGTTCTGTTCCGGAAGGATTATGCCAACTTAAGTGAATGCCCGAAATGCAAATCATCAAGATGGAAAGATGGCGATGCTGTGAAAAGGATTCCTCATAATGTTCTGAGACATTTTCCAATTACACTAAGATTGCAGAGGTTGTTTCATGATGCTGAAACAAGAGAGGATGTACTGTGGCATTCTAGGAACCAGGAGTATAGAGATCAGAATGTAATGAGCCATCCATCTCATGGTAGTGAGTGGAAAAGCTTCAATGATAAACACAAAAAGTTTGCTGCTGACCCGAGAAACATTAGACTTGGCTTAGCTTCAGATGGATTTAACCCATTTGGCCACCAGAGCGCCACATATAGCATGTGGCCAGTGCTTGTTATCCCTTACAACATGCCTCCAAATGTCTGCACCAAAGAATCAAACTACATGATGGCCTTGCTCATCCCAGGTCCAAGAAGTCCTGGAAAGGATTTTGATTTTTTCATGGAGCCTCTTGTGGAGGAACTTCAACAACTATGGAAGGGTGTTCTCACACGAGACCTATAGAGCAGCCCACCAGCTGATTTCTTTCTGCGTGTTGTTATAATTTGGTGCATCCATGATTATCCGGCTTTGGGCACTATGTCAGGGCAAACGACACATGGTTACAATGCATGTGTTCGCTGTGGCAGGAATCCACTGTCATACGCAATACTTAGCAAGATCTATTACATTGGACACTGTTGTTTCCTTGCCAAGGACAAGCCGCATCATAGAAAATACCGAAGACATGTTGAGGGAGTCCTGGATTAGGGGGTGTCCGGATGGCCGGACTAAGACCTTTGGCCGGACTCCCGGACTATGAAGATACAAGATTGAAGACTCCGTCCCGTGTCCGGATGGGACTATCCTTGGCGTGGAAGGCAAGCTTGGCGATACGATATAAAGATCTCCTCCTATTGTAACCGACTCTATGTAACCCTAGCCCTCTCTGGTGTCTATATAAACCGGAGAGTTTTAGTCCGTAGGACGAACAACAATCATACCATAGGCTAGATTCTAGGGTTTAGCCACTCCGATCTCGTGGTAGATCTACTCTTGTACTACCCATATCATCAATATTAATCAAGCAGGAGTAGGGTTTTACCTCCATCGAGAGGGCCCGAACCTGGGTAAAAACATCGTGTCCCTTGTCTCCTGTTACCATCCGCCTAGACGCACAGTTCGGGACCCCCTACCCGAGATCCGCCGGTTTTGACACCGACATTGGTGCTTTTGATAGAGAGTTCCTCTGTGTCATCGCCTTTAGGCCCGATGGCTTCTTCGCTCGACAATCGCGATACGGTCCGGGATGAGACTTTTCTCCCCGGACAGATCTTCGTATTCGGCGGCTTCGCACTGCGGGCCGACTCGTTTGGCCATCTGGAGCAGATCGAAAGCTACGCCCCTGGCCGTCAGGTCAGGTTTGAAAGCTTAAACTACACGGCCGACACCCGCGGAGACTTGATCTTCGACGGATTCGGGCCACAACCGGGCGCGCCGCACTGTCTCGATGGGCATGATCTAGCTCTGCCACCGGACAGCGACTAGAGCGCCGCTCAGGTGTTCACTCCGACCATTAGTTCGGAGCCGACTGTGCTAGCCAGGGACGGACGGTTGGACGCCACCCCAGGAGCCGCAGTCTCTGCGGCTATAGAGCTGAATACCAGCCAAGTCCTTTGCAAGGCCGGTAACTCCAAGGTGCCGGGCTCCATTCCGGACTCTGAATATTCTGCACCCGTTTCGATCGAACCCGGTCGGGCTCCGATCACGGAGTTCTCCGCCGCGGACGTCTTTCAGCACTCGCCCTTTGACGATATCCTAAATTCGCTAAAGTCCCTCGCTTTGTCGAAAGAACCCCGGCCAGACTACGGTCGGGGTGGTTGGGATGCGGACGGCGAAGTTTGAAACCCACCCACCACCCACTTGATAGCCAATGTCGAAGATATAACTGACATGCTCGATTTCGACTCCGAAGATATCGATGGTATGGACGCCGATAAAGGAGACGATCAAGAACCAGCACCTATAGGGCTCCGGAAAACCACCTCATCATACGATGTATGCATGGTGCACACATACAACAGAAACGACAACGAGGACCAAAAGGATGCGGCCAGGGATCGCTCCCCCGAAAAACAATCAAAGCGGCGGCGTAAGCGCAAGGCCAAGCCCCACCTCGACAAAGACCCAACCATAGAGCAGGGTGACTCAACGAACGATGAACATGCCGTCGAGCATCCGTCCAAGCAGGGCAGACAATCCGAACAACCAATCCCCGGGTAAGATAATAGCCCGGACGACCTCACACCAGACAAATTGCTGGAACATCAAAACCTCCACCAAAGGCTCGTCGCCACTGCACATAGCCTGAGAAAGCATAAGCGGAGGCTCAAGACAGCGGAAGATGCACTCAGGATCAGATGGGGCAAAGTACTCAATACCGCACACAAGTATGGCAGTAGTCGCCACACAAAGAGCTACCTGAAGCGGAAACTACTACCGGAATTTGACGAAGAGGCCATAAAGCCCCCACAGTCAAAAAATAAGGAAGCCACAAGGTCGGATAGACGACCCTACGATCAATCTCACGCATCAAAGGACGCCGCACTCAATATGGTGCGTGATCCGTCCAAGAATTCGCATCAGAAAACTGGGCCAACCAGATCCATCTATAGGCCAAGAAAGCAAGCTCCAATGAGTGATGCAACGCAAAAAGTACCCGAACATCGCGGCACGCCTAAATACAGGGGCGCCGCACACCCCCTATGTTTTACAGATGAGGTGCTGGATCATGAATTCCCAGCCGGATTCAAGCCAGTAAACATAGAAGCATACGACGGAACAACAGACCCTGGAGTCTGGATCGAAGACTACATCCTCCACATACACATGGCTAGAGGAGACGACCTCCACGCCTTAAAATACTTACCCCTTAAGCTCAAAGGGCCAGCCCGGCATTGGCTTGAAAGCCTTCCCAAAAACACCATGGGAAGTTGGGCAGTGCTTGAGGATGCTTTCCGGGCAAATTTCAAGGGACCTATGTCCGGCCCCCGGATGCAGATGATCTGAGTCATATAACTCAGCAGCCCGGAGAGTCAGCCCGGAAGCTCTGGAACAGATTCCTTATCAAAAAGAATCAGATAGTCGACTGTCCGGAGGCAGAGGCCCTAGCAGCTTTCAAACATAGCGTCCGAGACAAATGGCTCGCCAGACACCTCGGCCAAGAAAAGCCGTGAACAATGGCCGCGTTAACAAGCCTCATGACCCGCTTCTGTGGAGGAGAGGATAGCTGGTTGGCAAGAAGCAGCACCAGCGACCCAAATACGTCCGAACCTAGAGATGGGAATGGGAAGCCGCGCCGTAACAAAGAACCGCGCCGGATAAAGGACAATAGCCCAATGAGCATGGCAGTAAACGCCGGATTCAAAAGCTCTCGGCAAAATCAGAAAAAGCTGCCCCCCAAAGACGATAGGGACGAGCTATCCAACCTCAACAAAATTTTGGACAAAATATGTCAAATCCACAGCACTCCGGGGAGACCTGCAAACCATACCCACAGAGATTGTTGGGTCTTTAAGCAGTCCGGCAAGCTCAATGCCGAACACAAGGGGCTCAACACACCAAGCGAAGATGACGATGCACCCCACGAGCAGATCACCGGAGAACAAAAGAAGTTGCCACAAGAAGTCAAGACAGTAAATCTACTTCATGTGACGAAAGGGAAGAATAGAACGACACCTACAACAACACGCGCCGTACAGCCAGCCCCAGAGGAGCAACCCCACTGGTTGTTACAACCAATCACCTTCAATCATCAGGATTACTCTAGAGGAGACCAGAACGCAGGCTGGACTGCCTTGGTCCTAAATCCAATCATTAACGGACTCCAATTTACAAACGCCCTTATGGACGGCGACAGCGACTTGAACATGTTATATCAGGACACAGTCCGCAAACTCGGGGTAAACCCAGTCGTAATCCACCTCGGCAACACTTCCTTTCAAGGAGTAACGCCAGGTTCGGATACCCCAAGTATGGGTTCCCTTACGTTAGAAGTCACGTTCGGATCACCCGACAACTTCCGAAGCGAAATGCTAACATTCCACATCGCCCCATTCGTAAGTCTCTATGAAGCGCTAGTGGGACGTGAAGCTTTCGCCCGCTTTAACGCAATACCACACTACGCATCCCTTACACTTAAAAAGCCCGGTCCAAAGGGCATCATTTCATTACAAGGGAACATAAATTGATCCCCAAAAGTACGGGCAGGGGTGCGGCTGCCTAGACAGCCGCCCACAAATCCAGCCCTACTATCCCGGACACGGCTAGACGAGTCCGGCGTCAACATGCTCAAATAGCCGCATACCCTCGTGCAAGGGGCTCCGTGTGCTCACGCCCAGAGACAATACGGCCCAACTCTTGCTCCAACTATATCTTGTTTATTTTGATATAGATTTCTCGCAGGCTTATTTTTTACTAAGTTCTTCACTTTCACAGACGAACATCGTGCTACGCCCGTCCAGGATACGGCACAACGACGACACAGGCGCAGACGTGCAGCAGGGACCCGTTCCAAGGATTCTTTTTAGATTAAGACCCTGCGTAAACCTTTTTAACTGTCTCTTGTTGATAACATCCCTCGGTTTTCTCTATAGCCGAGGAGGAGGCTGGCGTCTTGGCATGTGGCCACGCCAGAATTTTTGCACATACCTGGACACTAGGGGCTTTTTTACCAAGGGCTCTATTTCGGCCCGTCTTCATAAAGACCGAATACCTTAGAGAGTGTTCGGCGTCGCAAGTTTGGCCCTATATGCATCAGCTCCGAATCATGTCTTTGGTCAAATGTTGGGTTTGCCCGGCTCCTGTGTTTTGCTACCTTATGTTCCGTTATATCGGCTAACGCGGCACCAGGAGAACTACTGCGATTGTGCCCCAGTTCGGCCGGGTGAGCACCTTAGTAGAGAAAGCCGAAAACTGACTGTCATGATATAGCGAGAGACTGGTCAACCACTCGATGACTTTTGGAATCTTTAGGATTCCCCCGCATTAACGAAGGGCTGCTTCCCGGTCAGGCACACTCGTGCCCCGAATTCGGGCGAGCGCGGTGCCCCTAGGGGCTATTCAGTCGTCCCACTGTCAAACTCCTATGGCTAAGTGAAAGTGATAAAGCATTATAGTCCGGTTGCCTAGTTCACCGCGCCACCACCTCCTTTCTAGGACCAAGATGTTGGATTAAGTGTGAAAAGGCGCATTTTTGCGAACACCCCCGCATTCTACGCGTGGGGGCTAAAGCCAACGACTACCATCTTTCAGGTTATATACAAATATATACATTAAACGGCCGCACAGGAGGCATCATGATTCTTGCAAGCACAAGTATAAAAAAGCTTTTTTCATAAAAACACAATTCGTCTTACAAATAGTATAAGCTATTCAAACACAACATCCTTCGAGCACTGCGACTCTATTATACGAGCGCCAGGAAGAACTTCCTCAAAATAGTGCTTGGCAGGTACTCGGCTTTCGTCCGAATCCTGGGATGCAACAATACTGGCCTTCATATCTGCCCAGTATGTCTTGACATGGGCAAGAGCCATCTGTGCACCCTCTATGCATGCCGACCTCTTCATTGCATCAGCATGCGGCACCGAACCAAGGAATTGCTGCACCAAGCCAAAATAACTCTTCGGCTCCGGCTTCTCCGGCCACAGACGACTCGCAACATACTTCATGGCGAGTCCGGATAATCTGTTCAGCTCCGCCCAGGCGGCTAAACGGTCGGATACTGACAGTGGGCGTTCTGGATTGTGGTACTGCGACCAAAAAAGCTCTTCCAATTCATGGTCACCTCGGCTGCGGAAGTGTTCGGTCGCGTCCGCCGCACTTGCGGCCAAATCCAGATAAGCGTTTTCCGAACTCCACTGCCGGTCTAATGCAGCATACTTGGGGTCTCCGAACTTCATCCGCAGCATATAAGGCTTTCCAGCCGTGATATCTCCGGCCTGACGCAGCTCCTCCTTCATCGCTCTCATGGCAGAGCGAGTATCCTTGGCTTCGGCAGTGATCTTTTCAAAACCCTTCTGAGCCGCCCTATCTTCTTGTTCAAGCAATCTACAGCGGTCGGTAGCATCCTTCAATTTTATGGCCATCTCGGCCATTTCCTTCTTGCTCTGGCAGTGAGCAGCCTGTTCGGCTTTTAGCTCTTCAGCCGCTTTAACAGCAGCCACATCACTCTTCCTTGCTTGCTCCTTTGCTCGGGCAAGTTCCGCCCGAAGGTTCTCCACGGCAGCAGCACCATCTACATAAAACATATATAAGGCCCGAGCATCAAGCTCCTATTACTGAGTGTCTTTTGAACATACCTTGAGCCTCGTCTAGCCGCTTATGTACAAGCGCGATGTCGGCATCTCCTACATCAAGTTGCCGCTTTAGTTCGGCAGATTCATCAGTTCGGCTAGCCACCGAATGCCTCGTCACCTTCATGGAATAGGCGGCACATTATACCTGGGGTTATGATCCTCTGTGCGCCGTCACTCGTGACGACACACAGAGTCTTAGGGGCTACTATTCATAGAGGGCACATTTAATATGCGCCTCTACCAAAAGGTACACCTTTGTACATACCTCAAAGCCTGTTAGTAAACTCCTGGCAGCCTCGTACAATCCGCTTTCTGCGGATGAAATCCTTCCAATCACCGTATCCATCAACATACGGTGTTCTTCTGAGATGGACGCCCTACTAAGCAGATCCTTCAGCCCCTCCGCCGGCGCGCAAGAGGGTGCCAGACTAGTCTGACGACCTTTCCCAGGGTCCGGACTTGAAAAAACCCTCCAGGACGATACCTCGGGGTCACCAGCCTCGTGAGACGATGGAACAAGAGGAGGCGTTTTTCTCTCTATCATCTCTGGACGAAGATCCCGTGAAGATGAGCTCTGCTGAGAAGGGTTGAGATCCGAACTGCAAGATAATGTTTCAGTTATTTTCCTCAGGAATAAAACATGAATGTGATTCATTATGGAACCTCTCCCTTCACTTACGCCTTGGGGGAGAGCGGGTCCCCTTTGGGGGCGATTCGGCTGGGGCGTTCTCTGGTGCCGAACCCTTTGACGAAGATTTCTTTCCCTGTTTTGAGGTTATCACCTTCGGGTCTTCAGAGGCAGTCCTTTTCTTTCCCTGGTCGGGAGAATTTTCGATTCTTCCCTTCCTAAAGGCCTCCTTCGTGGAGGCGGTAGCTCCTTGGGTCCCCCCTTCACCTTCCGCCAATGGCGCGGCCTCCAGCATCCTGGTTAGCATGGGATCCGGTACGGTCTCAGGCAGGGGGGCTGGACACCTGATAAGCTTCGCCTTCGCTCTCCACTCCTGTTCAAAGGGCAACTCTGTTAAAGGGTAGATTTGATAAAAATATGGATGGTGTGTTAAAATACGGGGCTACTTACTTTAGCATCCGGGCGGTTGCAGCTTAGACATGCGTCCTCGGACAAATCCGGACACCTTGCTTGTGATCCGAAGAACAATTTGTACATCTCCATGGGTGTCATTCCCATGAAATGTTGTAGGACTCGTGGTCCCTCCGGATTGAACTCCCACAGGCGGAGAGGTCGACGTTTGCAGGGCAGTGTGCGGCGAATCACCATAACTTGCGCCACTACGGTCAGATTGATATCTCTTTCTAGAAGATCTCGAATACGGCCCTGCAGCAGGGGCACGTCTTTTGGCGGCCCCCAGATAAGTCCTTCATTAACCCATGATGCCAGCCGTGGTGGGGGACCCGAGCGAAAAGTAGGCGGTGCCACCCATGTGGTGCCCCTAGGGGCTGTGATGTAAAACCAGTGCCGTTGCCATAAGCCGAGCTCCTCTTGAAAAGAGCCTTCGGGCCATGGAGCATCGTCCATCTTGCTTATTATAGCCCCTCCGCACTCAGCGTGCTGCCCCTCAATCATTTTCGGTTCCACTTTGAAAGTTTTTAGCCACAATCCGAAGTGAGGGGTGATATGGAGGAAGGCCTCGCACACGACAATGAATGATGAGATCTGGAGGATGGACTCCGGAGCTAGGTCGTGGAACTCCAGCCCGTAGTAAAACATAAGCCCCCTCACAAAGGGATCGATCGGGAAGCCTAGTCCCCAAAGGAAATGAGATGTGAACACCAAGCTTTCACCAGGCTGGGGAGCGGGAACAGCTTGCCCTTGAGTAGGCAGACTATGCGAGATTTCGTCGGTTAGATACTTGGCATCTCTTAGCTTTCGCACATCTTCTTCCGTAATGGAGGAAGGCATCCACCGGCCTTTAGGGTTGGAGACGGACCTCTTCGATGGTCCGAAGCGCCTAAAACTAGAGCTTTGGGTGTTGGAACTTGAAGCGAGGGGCGGATTTGATTGATTTAAGAACAAGGGAGCCGGGCCTTGGTTCCTTTATAAAGGAGGTGAATACCAAGAGCCCTCCCCGTAACTGTTTGAGACTCGCTTTCAATTAGGGAGTCATACCTAAGTCACGGTTGGGTTACCCACGCCCATACTAATGAGAATCCCTGGATAAAGGGACACGATCTCTGCTTTGACAAGACATGCCAAGAAAACTGCCTCGCTAAACGCGCCAAGGTGGAACGGTAAAATGAATAAAAGCCTAGCCGTGGCATGATGTCACGCCGCGGAATATGTCAGCAGATCTGATTGATACAAATATTATTCTCTCTACGATGGAATGTGGGACTTATTTTGCAGAGCCGGACACTACCCTGGTGTTCAAAATCTTCTATGAAATATTCGGAGGAGGAACCCGCCTTGCAATGCCGAAGACAACTTGCGCGCCGGACTCGTCATCATTGAAGCCTGGTTCTGGGGCTACTGAGGGAGTCCTGGATTAGGGGGTGTCCGGATGGCCGGACTAAGACCTTTGGCCAGACTCTCGGACTATGAAGATACAAGATTGAAGACTCCATCCCGTGTCCGGATGGGACTTTCCTTAGCGTGGAAGGCAAGCTTGGCGATACGATATGAAGATCTCCTCCCATTGTAACCGACTCTGTGTAACCCTAGCCCTCTCCGATGTCTATATAAACCGAAGAGTTTTAGTCCGTAGGACGAACAACAATCATACCATAGGCTAGATTCTAGGGTTTAGCCACTCCGATCTCGTGGTAGATCTACTCTTGTACTACCCATATCATCAATATTAATCAAGCAGGAGTAGGGTTTTACCTCCATCGAGAGGGCCCGAACCTGGGTAAAAACATCGTGCCCCTTGTCTCCTGTTACCATCCGCCTAGACGCACAGTTCGGGACCCCCTACCCGAGATCCGCCGGTTTTGACACCGACACATGTGTTCAATCCAAAGCATGAAAACCATGATGCGCCAAAGAGGCTCACCGCCAATGAGCTGTAAGTGGAATTAGAGAAGGTCAGGCATATTACACCAGGAAACCATCCTGGTAATGGTAGCAGGAAAAGGAAGCGTGGCAGGGCAGAAGAGAGATTATTGTTTACCCGCATGTCCACTTTGTGGGACTTGGAGTATTGGAAAGATTTGGATCTACGGCACAATCTTGATGTGATGCACATCGAGAAAAATATATGTGACAACATTATCGGCACACTTCTTAATATTGAAGGCAAGACGAAAGATACCTTAAAATCTAGGATTGATTTGACACACCTGGGTATCAGAAAGGATTTGCAGGTGCAAGATGAAGGTATACCACGGGATATGCCACCAGCTGTGTACGTCTTGGAAAAGGTAAAAAGAAAAGAATTCTGCGAGGTCCTGTCACGTGTGAGATTCCCACATGGATTTGCTTCCAACCCTGAAAGGAGAGTTAGTGCAGATGGAAACAAGGTACAAGGGTTGAAAACTCATGACTGCCAAGTCCTACTTCAAAGGGTTTTACCTGTTATCCTTAGAGGATTGGGCCGCCCTGACTTATACAGAGCAGTTGCAGAGTTGGGACAATTCTTTAGGGAACTCTGCAGTAGAAATATCAGGATAGATACTTTGGAGCATCTTAGAGACAAGATACCAACTACCCTACGCGACCTTGAGAAGATATATGCTCCAGCCTTCTTTGATGTGATGGTGCATTTGGCTGTTCATCTACCTGATGAGGCACGACTTAGAGGTCCAGTACAGTATGGCTGGATGTACCCTATTGAAAGGCGGCTAGGCACTTTCAAGGGCTATGTTAGGAACAGAGCTAGACCCGAGGGTTCCATTACAGAGGCCTACATTGCTACAGAAGCGTTGACATTCTGCTCAAAATACATTGAAACAGCTGATCAACTTAGCAAAGAGGTGGGTGAAGACAATCCCGGGCTCAATGTTTTCGATTATTCTGTTCGAGTTACAGGGAAGAGTCGACAAGAGGACAAACCTAAAGATTTGGACAAAATGGTTTGGTATGTGTTGAATAACTGTCCTGGGATACTACCTTATATCAAGTAAGTGCAGCACTGCATCTTATACATCGTAATCTACTAAACTTGCAGCACATTCTTATATATTTAGATGTTTGATGCGATCACTATGTTGTGCAGCATCTACAAAGAGGAGTTACTGCCGCAAAATCCAAGAAACATTGACAAACTAGTTATGGTAGGATTTGCGAAATGGTTCAAGAACCATGTAAGCTTTTGAAGTGCACTGTCAATTATTTTAATATATTGAGTACATAAGATGATTAGCTTGTCTATTTTCTAACCATAGGTTAAGAAGATGCGGGAGGATGGGCAGGCAGTTGATGATGCCCTTTACTCACTAGCAAAGGGTCATGATACTCGGGTAAGACATTATGAATGTTGCGTTGTTGGAGATGTGCGCTACAACACCCTTGCACGAGACGAAGGCAGGAAGACACAAAATAGTGCCATCATGAGCACGGATACGTATGACAAAGAGACAACTGAAATGTATGCTAACATAACAGACATTGTTTAGTTGCAGTATATCTCCAGTTTCGAGGATCATCGGTGTGTGGTTCTGTTGTGTTGTCGTTGGTATAACCTGTTTTCCAGGATCGCAAAACCCAGAGCTGGTGATTATTTCAAATCCATCAATGTCAAGGCGGCGTACCAGACCAACGAGCCTTTTATTTTGGCAAATCAAGAAACACATATATTTTTCTTGGAAGACACATTTGCACGTAGCGATGATTGGAGAGTATTGCAAAGGTTTGAGCAGAGGATATCGTTTAATGAAGTTGCACAACAAGATGATGCTTACATTGATCCTAATGTATAAGATAACACAGATGTTCCTAATATCTTTGAGAACCATCACGTCAATGACGCCGGCGAAAAGATTGCCTGTCGTGCTATGGACATACAAGAGTTGATCAAGAAGAAGGCCAACGTTCGAGGACGTTGAGGAAGAAGAAGAAGAAGAAACCGTGGGGAATTACAATTCAAACTGATACACATGGCGAAGATGTTGATGCTGCTGCTACAGATGATGATTACACTGCTTTTGTCGTATTTGCCTGTCAGAAGACGTTTTTTTATCTACTATGTGAAATTGTGTTTGCTATGACAACTGGAACCTGATGAACATGTTGTTTAGTATTTTGCTGTGAGAACATCACTTGTTATGTATGCTGATTTGTGTTTGGTGATTGTATGACAACTAAAACATGATGACATTGTTGTTTAGTTGTACTCATATTTGGCTGTGAAACTTGAATTTGATGACATAGTTTGCTGTTGGACTGCAATTTGCTCGACATCTTCGAATGAGAACAAAGCTGACCCGACAAGGCCTCTGCTATTTATTTATTTATGAGCAAAAGGGGATACCCCCTGATTTCCGTTAATAGAAATCATTAGATGTTCACAACACTACGCCCAGCCTGCTACACAGGTTTCATCATTACTAGTTTCAACAAAGTGCTCATGTCGTAGCCACTGAATACATCACGAGTGCTACATACACTACAAATAAAGAGACAATCATCCTACAGAGCACATCGATTTTGCCCATTATCTTCACAAGATCTTTCATCTCCTCATTGTTGTCAAGGTCGTTCAACCGCTGTTGCTTGGCCATGATCAGAGGAACTACATCTTTAACCTTCTGCTCTGCATCTTCCTCTTCTGCCGTTCCTTCAGTTACTTTTCCAACACCCCAACCTGCTGGTATTGGGATTCCTCAGCTAACCAAATAATCAGCATAGTTGCATTCCCCCACATCAGCAACTTCCCAGAAATACAAATCACACGAATCTTCCCTTTTTTGCACGAATCAAATTGGAAGATCATCAACAAAACTATTAAAAAATCAGCAACTGAAAGCAGTAGAACAACACTTAAACATATTATTACCCCATGATTCGGCCATTTGTAGAAGACTCGGCCAGGGTTGAGGATTGTGGTTGAGACGCGACAGATGACTCTGCATGATTTGTAGCAGTGGCACCACACCAGTGACAGCGGGTTGCGATGAGCAATCGGCTGCGGTGCGCATGCCAGCGGGGGTGTGATGAGACCCATAGGCGATGGTACGGGTGGCGACTTGGCACATATCTGGTTGCTGCCCGCTGAAGAGCAGGTGGACGAGCAGCTAGCGGACATGGTTGGTGCGGCCAGAGCTTCTGATGCTAGGCAGAGTAAGTAGAGAAGAGGAGAAGCGAACGTTGGTATGTCAGTTTCATTACTTGCAGAGTAGCATAGCACCATATATAGTCATAGTCTAGTTTTGGATTCGAACCAGCTACAGGAGAACGTCTCTCTTTTTTCTAAAACTCGGCAACGTCTCTTTACTGGTACACTAGCTTGTTCTGTACGCCTTCCCAAATCTTTGATTTCTTTCCCTTTTTTTGCAAGGAAGGAAGAAGGACAAAATTGAGAGTTCCTGGGACTCGAACCCAAGACCTCTTGGTTGAAAACCAAGGGTGCTAGTCACTTATGTGGCGAACGTTCCCTATGAGGAGGACGGCAGACGAACGCATTTTCCTCGCAGTTTTCTTCCTATATATAAAAAAGTATGCTACTTGGTGTCCGCTTGGTCAACAAATGATTGTGCCAACCTTGACCGTTGGATTGACATTCAACGTTTGTCGCGTTTCTTCAGTCTCTTCTTCCTCGAGCCGCCAAAGCCAAACCAGTGCCGGCAGGACCGCCTGCTCCCGCCTCCCACGGCTGGTTGTGATCTTCCTCGGCTCCTATCCGTTCCCGTCCGAGGCCTCACCATCATCCTCCGCCTTGGTTCGCTTGCCGCGGCGCCGCCCTCCGGTGTTGTCAACATGGTCAACAACTGAGAGGAATAAGGAGATGACTGTACATGGTGAGGATGACAGTAGGGACCCAGCAGTGCGTGCAGTAATTTTGTTTTTTCGGGACAGAGAAGGATATCGACTGGGTTGTGAGGGACCTGTGGCCCGTCTAGCCCAGGCTTTTATTTCGTATGTTTAGCACATGACCATCCCAGTTTGTTTTTTTCCATTATGAAAAATGGCTAGCCAGCTATTTTGTTTTTTGCAGAATAACCAACATAGGCCTACTTGCTTTTCTACGCCCTGCTTGGCCGGAAATCTTTCAAGACAAGGAGGGATGCATTTTGCCCAGAAAATGCGCTATAAGTAATAAGAAATGGGCTATAAGTAATAAGAAATGGGCTATAAGTAATAATAAATGGGCTGTAAAAGGAAAAAAATACGGCAAACAGGCAATTAGTTCCAAAATACCGTTTTTTTTCGGATTTTGATATTTTACATTTTATTGTTTTTGTGCGGGTAAAATTTCATTGAATTTAAATTAAGGTATATTTAGATTTAAAATTAATTTGAATCTGGCTAGAAATTTCGGGTTGTATGCTGTTTGGGACAGATTTGGAGGCTGACTTGTGGGTCTACTAGGTTGACGTGTACTTTGGCTTTGTCAACTTAGTCCACAAACGATTCTAGCAGTAGTGACCATTGGATGTTAATCCAACGGCCATGCTGCTTCTTCAATATGAACAATTCTAGCTCATGTGACCATACGATGTCCATCCAATGGCCGTAGTGCTTCTTCAACCTCTGGTCTTCTTGCTCCAGCCGCACAAAGCAGCGCCGATCGTGCCGCATGCTCCTGCCTCCCGTGGCCGGCTGTGCTGCCGCGGAGGCCTCACCGCCCCCTACTATTCCCACCACTGGCCAGGCCCTGCAGCGACGGTAGCATCACACCGCAGCCGAACCAGTGAACCCTCGTACTCCTCTCTGTGCGGGCTTCCACTACCGCGTTTTCCCCGGCTCCGCGTCGTCCCCTTCCTAGGCCTCGCCGTTGTCCACCGTCGTGGTGCTCTCGGTGCGGCCTGGTCAACATGGTCAAGGAACGACTTCCATCGGACGTGGACTGTACGTGGAGAGGCTGACAGCTAGGTCCACGGCCGCAGCAAGTAAGTGCCTCCTTATTATGCAGAAAATAATGATTCCTCCACCTGACAGCTGGGACCCATCGGACGGGCCACTGTATTTCGTGAAAAAAATGTTTCCCCCTGATTGCTGGGACCCACCAGCTACATCTTCACATGCAAGGAAGTGCGTCCGGGCAAAAAAAAACGATTCGGCCCCTGGCTGCTGGGACCCACCAGCTACATCTTCGGACGCACGGAAGTGCGTCCGGGCAAAAAAACGATTCGCCCCCTGACTACTGGGACCCACCAGCTACATCTTCGCACACAAGGAAGTGCGTCCGGGCAAAAAAAATGATTCACCCCCCTGACTGCTGGGACCCACCAGCTACATCTTCTTACACAAGGAAGTGCGTCCGGGCAAAAAAAAAAGATTCGCCCCGCTGACTGCTGGGACCCACCAGCTACATCTTCCCACGCAAGGAAGTGCGTCCGAAAAAAACGATTCGCCCCCCTGACTGCTAGGACCCACCAGCTACATCTTCGCACGCAAGGAATTTCCTGACAGTCGGGACCCACATAGTCGAAGCGTATGTAGCGTTGTCATTCTGGTCACGAACGTGCACGTACATATATACTGGTCGATGTAGAGGCGCGCACGTGTCGTAGTAGAGGCGCGCACGTGTCGTAGTAGAGGCGCACACGTAGCATTTACACGTACGTACAGCGGCCAGGGTGCAAGAAAGAAAATACGGCCACGTACGTACATACGGGCAGGGTCTCGAACGCCTACTCGCGCATATATACGTACGGCCAGGGCTCGTGTACATGGCTGGGTCGGAATGGAGAAACAACATCGTCATCATCTTCATGGGGAGCCAACCGGCTGGGTCGGAACGGAATGCATGGTCGTGTTCATTGGGAGGGCTTGGACGGAACAGGCGATGGAAACGAAGCCTCGCGTACCGCAGAACGGAGGAAACGCCCTTGTGTTCGACTGGCCACATTTGAAACAGGATCCTGTTCATCGAGAGGGGTCTGGAGTACCGCAAAACGGAGGAAATGGACCTCCTACAGTCGAAACAGGAGTCCTGTTGATTGGGAGGGGTGTGGCGTACCGCAAAACAAAGGAAACAGACCTCCTACGGTCGAAATGGGGGTCCTGTTGATCAGGAGAGGTGTGGTGTACCGCAAAACGGACGAAACGGACTTGTGTTGGAGCGCTACGGTCGAAACGGGGGTCCTGTTCATCAGGAGGGGTGTGGCGTACTGCAAAACGGGACTTCACGGGATACTGTTCATCTCCACCGTCGACCTCCTTCAGCCTCCACGGGCTACTATTCATCCACCATTGACCTCCTCCAGCCTCCACCTGTGAGTGTTCATCCACGGGCTCCTGTTCATCCAGCCTCCACCGCGCGCTACTCCACCGACTACTGTTCAACCACCCCTCTCCACGGGCTCCTGTTCAACCACCCCTCCACGGGCTACTGTTCATCCACCCCTCCACCATCTACTGGTCATCTAGCCCTCCACGGGGTCGTCTTGTTCATCCAGCCCTTAACACCATGGGGTCCTGTTCATCCAGAGGCAACGCCACCGCTCACTGTTCATCCACCCCCCCATGCTCATTGTTCATCCAGAGAGGCAGCATCCATTGGCTTCAGTTAGCAGCAGTAGCGAAGGAATCGCTCGATCGGGTTCAGTTAACAGCCATCGATCGATCGCTCGGGTTCAGTAATGCGTAGCCTGCAGTGCAATCGCTCGGGTTCAGTTAGAGCCCAACGCCTCGCTCGGGTTTAGTTAGAGCCAACGCCTTGCACACCCGCGCGTACGTGTACGAGAGAAACGCGCATCGCTCGGCCCCCGACCTCCCACCATAACCGGGAACTCCCCGAAATTTTCCTCGCCCTCGCTTCTACCATGGTTTTTTCCGTCATGGACGGCCCAAAGAATGTCATGCAGCTGCGTCTCCAGCCCGCCCAGGATGAAAAGCCCATTTTCTGTCATGACTTTTTGTCATAGAAGTAGGAGCCCACCACGTCTATGATGATACCGGGTTTTGTCACAATTATCGTCATAGAAGTGTCATGTATGACAGAAAAAAAATCGTTCGGCCCAAAATGTCATGGATGTGTCTTTTTTTTGTAGTGATTGCACTTGTATCGCCATCTCTTCGCCGAACTAGTGCACCTATACAATTTACCATTGTATTGGGTGTGTTGGGGACACAAGAGATTCTTTGTTATTCGGTTGCAGGGTTGCTTGAGAGAGACCATCTTCATCCTACGCCTCCCATAGATTGATAAACCTTAGGTCATCCACTTGAGGGAAATTTTCTACTGTCCTACAAACCTGTGCACTTGCAGGCCCAACAACGTCTACAAGAAGGTTGTGTAGTAGACATCAAGCTCTTTTCTAGACTTCTCCCCGGTGGTAAGTCATCATTGACGGTATCCTAGACTAGGGGGTACTCACATTGTCGTCTCCCGATCAGTTAGATTGGGCCGAGGACCCCCATGGACGTATACTCATGGGCCAGTTTGGACAGCTGCCGCATACAAGGAAGATTCCACAAGACTTGGTGATCAAGACAAGGACTCCTCCCCACCGGCGTATTCGGCTAGGACTCTTGTTATCCTAGGCCTCTGGTGCATTATATAAACCAGGGCAAGGCTAGTCGGTAGATCATTGTGACATTACCATATCAATCATACAGGCTAGACTTCTAGGGTTTTAGCCATTACGATCTCATGGTAGATCAACTCTTGTAATACTCATACTCATCAAGATCAATCAAGCGGGAAGTAGGGTATTACCTCCATAGAGAGGGCCTGAACCTGGGTAAACATTGTGTCCTCCGCCTCCTCTTACCATTAGCCTTAGACACACAGCTTGGGACCCCCTACCCGAAATCAGCCGGTTTTGACACCGACATTGGTGCTATCATTGAGAGTTTTGCTGTGTGATCGGCAAAAGGATCAATGACTCGACTGCAGATCAACTGCGACGTCGGCTTCTACGTCACCGGCTCGACTGGTCACCTTGGCTGGACCAAGGACTGCGCCCTACCTCTGATCATCATGTTCGGATGAGGGCCTTCATCAACATCAACTCCGATCTTTATCAAGATCATGGAGGAATCATCCATGGAGCTTGAGGACTCAAAGTCAACATTGCACTCGGGCGACTGTGCTATTTTTGTTGACAATGAACTTGTATCCGCCGTAACCACCTCCTCAAGTCTCGTTTTAATGATTTCTTCGATGGAATTGTGCGGAATTGAGTCTACAACAACCCTGGAAAGTTCCGTCGAGTTCTGATGGAGGAATCTCTGGCAATCCACGATATACCGGACCCCTGTCAAATCTGGACGGGAATCTGGACGAGTTTAGAGCGTGGTTTCTAGAGCCCATCTCGGAGGTCCTCTGGAATATCCAACCGTTCATCTGCTACGGAATTCCCATATCTACCACCCCTCAAAATTTCAGATTGATCTGACCGTTCAAACTCCGGGAACCTTCCGATTACTGCATCACTTTTCAGATCTGTTTTCTGCGCGAGAACGAATCCGACCCGAATTCATCTTTTTTATGAACGGGATTTTGGACATCCTTTTTGAACGAAGTTTTGTATGGGGTATTCTGTTTCGTTCCTAAACACATCTTGCTAATTTTAAAGTCTTTTCCAATATGATCTTCACCATCACGCTGGTGTCAAACCAGCCCAACAACGTTGCTCTATGGCTGCCGACCTGCGCTAGACACGTCGTCACTTTGTTGAGCCAAGCTCAACTTCTTCGGATCATGATCTCGGCAAGCCAAACAAGAGTTCGGCATCGCGAAGGATAAATCTGAAGGAAATATGCCCTAGAGGCAATAATAAAGTTATTATTTATTTCCTTATATCATGATGAATGTTTATTATTCATGCTAGAATTGTATTAACCGGAGACATGATACATGGGTGAATACATAGACAAACTAAGTGTCACTAGTATGCCTCTACTTGACTAGCTCATTTATCAAATATGGTTATGTTTTCTAGCCATAGACAAAGAGTTGTCATTTCATTAACGGTATCACATCATTAGGAGAATGATGTGATTGACTTGACCCATTCCGTTAGCTTAGCACTTGATCATTTAGTATGTTGCTACTGCTTTCTTCATGACTTGTACATGTTCCTATGACTATGAGATTATGCAACTCCCGTTTATCGGAGGAACACTTTGTGTGCTACCAAACGTCATAACGTAACTGGGTGATTATAAAGGTGCTCTACAGGTGTCTCCAAAGGTACTTGTTGGGTTGGCGTATTTCGAGATTAGGATTTGTCACTCCGATTGTCAGAGAGGTATCTCTGGGCCCACTCGGTAATGGACATTACTATAAGCCATGCAAGCATTGCAACTAATTAGTTAGTTGTGGGATGATGTATTACGGAATGAGTAAAGAGACTTGCCGGTAACGAGGTTGAACTAGCTATTGAGATACCGACGATCGAATCTCGGGCAAGTAATATACCGATGACAAAGGGAACAACGTATCTTTGACCGATAAAGATCTTCGTAGAATATGTGGGAGCCAATATGAGCATCCAGGTTCCGCTATTGGTTATTGACCGGAGACGTGTCTCGGTCATGTCTACATAGTTCTCGAACCCGTAGGGTCCGCACGCTTAAAGTTAGATGACGGTTATATTATGAATTTATGTGTTTTCATGTACCGAAGGTAGTTCGGAGTCCCGGATGTCATGACGGACATGACGAGGAGTCTCAAAATGGTCGAGACGTAAATATCGATATATTGGACGACTATATTTGGACACCGGAATGGTTCCGGGTGAGATCGGGATAATACCGGAGCACCGGGAGGTTATCGGAACCCCCTGGGAGGTATATGGGCCTTAATGGGCTTTAGTGGAAAGGAGGGGAAAGGAGCAAGGGAGCCCCCCCCTAGCCCAATCCGAATTGGGAGGGGGGCCGCCCCCCCCCCTTTCCTTCCTCCCTCCTTCCTCTTCCTTCCCTCTCCCTCTCCAAGTAGGAAAAGGAGGAGTCCTACTCCCGGTGGGAGTAGGACCCCTCCCCCTTGGGCGCTCCTCCTCCTCCTGGCCGGCCCCCTCCTCTCGTCCTTTATATACGGAGGAGGGGGGCACCCCATAGACACAACAATTGATCCCTTGGATCTCTTAGCCGTGTGCGGTGCCCCCCTCCACCACAGTCCACCTCGATAATATCATAGCGGTGCTTAGGCGAAGCCCTGCATCGGTAGAACATCATCATCGTCACCACGCTGTCATGCTGATGGAACTCTCCCTCAACACTCGTCTGGATCGGAGTTCAAGGGACGTCATCGAGCTGAACGTGTGCAAGAACTCGGAGGTGAAGACGTATGACTACATCAACCGCGGTGTACTAACGCTTCAGCTTTTGGTCTACGAGGGTACGTAAACAACACTCTCCCCTCGTTGCTATTCATCACCATGATCTTCCGTGTGCGTAGGATTTTTTTTGAAATTACTGCATTACCCAACAGTGGCATCCGAGCCTAGGTTTTATGCGTCGATGTTATATGCACGAGTAGAACACAAGTGAGTTGTCGGCAATACAAGTCATACTGCTTACCAACATGTCATACTTTGGTTCGGCGGTATTGTTGCATGAAGCGGCTCGGACCGAATTATGCATATGCTTACGCGAGACTGGTTCTACCGACGTGCTTTGCACATAGGTGGCTGGAGGGTGTCAGTTTCTCCAACTTTAGTTGAACCGAGTGTGGCTACGCCCGGTCCTTGAGAAGGTTACAACAACACTAACTTGACGAACTATCGTTGTGGTTTTGATGCGTAGGTAAGAACGGTTCTTGCTCAGCCCGTAGCAGCCATGTAAAACTTGCAACAACAAAGTAGAGGACGTCTAACTTGTTTTTGCAGGGCATGTTGTGAGGTGATATGTTCAAGACATGATGCTATATTTTATTGTATGAGATGATCATGTTTTGTAACAGAGTTATCGGCAACTGGCAGGAGCCATATGGTTGTCGCTTTATTGTATGCAATGCAATCGCCCTGTAAATGCTTTACTTTATCACTAAGCGGTAGCGATAGTCGTAGAAGCAATAGTTGGTGAGACGACAATGATGCTACGATGGAGATCAAGGTGTTGCGCTGGTGACGATGGTGATCATGACGGTGCTTCAGAGATGGAGATCACAAGCACAAGATGATGATGGCCGTATCATATCACTTATATTGATTGCATGTGATGTTTATCCTTTATGCATCTTATCTTGCTTTGATTGACAGTAGCATTATAAGATGATCTCTCACTAAATTTCAAGATAAAAGTGTTCTCCCTGAGTATGCACCTTTGCCAAAGTTCATCGTGCCCAGACACCACGTGATGATCGGGTGTGATAAGCTCTACGTCCATCTACAACGGGTGCAAGCCAGTTTTGCACAAGCAAAATACTCAGGTTAAACTTGACGAGCCTAGCATATGCAGATATGGCCTCGGAACACTGAGACCGAAACGTCGAGCGTGAATCATATCGTAGATATGATCAACATAATGATGTTCACCATTGAAAACTACTCCATTTCACGTGCTGATCGGTTATGGTTTAGTTGATTTGGATCAGGTGATCACTTAGATGATTAGAGGGATGTCTATCTAAGTGGGAGTTCTTAAGTAATATGATTAATTGAGCTTAAACTTATCATGAACTTAGCACCCGATAGTATTTTGCATGTCTATGTTGTTGTAGATAGATGGCTCGTGCTGTTGTTCCTTTGAATTTTAATGTGTTCCTTGAGAAAGAAAAGTTGAAAGATGATGGTAGCAATTACACGGACTGGGTCCGTAACTTGAGGATTGTCCTCATTGCTGCATAGAAGAATTACGTCCTGGAAGCACCGCTGGGTGCTGATGTCTACTACACAACCTTCTTCTTGTAGACGTTTTTGGGCCTGCAAGTGCACAGGTTTGTAGGACAGTAGCAAATTTCCCTCAAGTGGATGACCTAAGGTTTATCAATCCGTAGGAGGCGTAGGATGAAGATGGTCTCTCTCAAACAACCCTGCAACCAAATAACAAAGAGTCTCTTGTGTCCCCAACGCACCCAATACAATGGTAAATTGTATAGGTGCACTAGTTCGGCGAAGAGATGGTGATACAAGTGCAAAATAGATAGTAGATAAAGGTATTTGCAATCTGAAATTATAAAAGCAGCAAGGTAACGAGAGATAAAAGTGAGCGTAAACGGTATTGCAATGATAGGAAACAAGGCCTAGGGTTCATACTTTCACTAGTGCAAGTTCTCTCAACAATAATAACATAGATAGATCATATATCAATCCCTCAACATGCAACAAAGAGTCACTCCAAAGACACTAATAGGGAGAACGAACGAAGAGATTATGGTAGGGTACGAAACCACCTCAAAGTTATTGTTTCAGATCAATCTATTCAAGAGTTCATACTAGAATAACACCTTAAGACACAAATCAACCAAAACCCTAATGTCACCTAGATACTCCATTGTCACCTCAAGTATCCGTGGGCATGATTATACGATATGCATCACACAATCTCAGATTCATCTTTTCAACCAACACAAAGTACTTCAAAGATTGCCCCAAAGTTTCTACCGGAGAGTCAAGAACGTGTGCCAACCCCTATCCATAGGTTCATGGGCGGAACCCGCAAGTTGGTCACCAAAACATACATCAAGAGGCACATGATATCCCATTGTCACCACAGATAAGCACGGCAAGACATACATCAAGTGTTCTCATAAAAGACTCAATCCGATAAGATAACTTCAAAGGGGAAACTCAATTCATCACAAGAGAGTAGAGGGGGAGAAACATCATAAGATCCAACTACAATAGCAAAGCTCGGGATACATCAAGATCGTGCCATAGAGGGAACACGAGAGAGAACACGAGAGAGAGAGATCAAACACATAGCTACTGGTACATACCCTCAGCCTCGAGGGTGAACTACTCCCTCCTCGTCATGGAGAGTGCCGGGATGATGAAGATGGCCACCGGTGAAGGATCCCCCCTCCGGCAGGGTGCCGGGAAGGGCTCCCGAGAGGTTTTTGGAGGCTACAGAGGCTTGCGGCGGCGGAACTCCCGATCTATCTTGATATTCGATGGTTTTAGGGTACGTAGGCTTATATAGGCGAAAGAAGTCGGTCGGGGGGTGCTCGAGGGGTCCACGAGACAGGGGGCGCCACCCTGTAAGGGGGGCGCGCCCCCCTATCTCCTGGGCTCCTCGAGTATCTTCTGACTTGATCTCCAAGCTTCCAGGATGATATTCTTCCAAAAAATCACGATGCCGAAGGTTTCATTCCGTTTGGACTCCGTTTGATATTCCATTTCTTCGAAATACTGAAACAAGCAATAAAACAGCAATATGGGTTGGGCCTCCGGTTAATAGGTTAGTCCCAAAAGTAATATAAAAGTGTAAAATAAAGCCTGTAATCATTTAAAATAGATAATATAATAGCATGGAACAATCAAAAATTATAGATACGTTGGAGATGTATCAAGCATCCCCAAACTTAATTCCTGCTCGTCCTCGAGTAGGTAAATGATAAAAACAGAATTTTTGATGTGGAATGCTACCTAGCATAATTCTGAATGTAATTTCCTTTATTGTGGCATGAATGTTCAGATCCAAATGATACAAAATAAAAGTTCATATTGACAAAAGAAATAGCAATACTTCAAGCATACTAATAAAAGCAATCATGTCTTCTCAAAATAACATGGCTAAAGAAAGTTCATCCCTACAAAATCATATAGTTAAGCTATGCTTCATTTTCGTCACACAAAGATGTTCCCAACTTCTATACCCCCGATGACAAGCCAAGCAATTGTTTCGTACTCAAATAATCTCAAACTTTTTCAACCTTCACGCAATACATGAGCGTGAGCCATGGATATAGCACTATGTGTGGAATAGAATAATGATTGGGGGTTGTGTGGAGAAGACAAAAAGGAGAAAGTCTCACATTGACGAGGATAATCAATGGGCTAAGGAGATGCCCATCAATTGATGTCAACATGAGGAGTAGGGATTGCCATGCAACGGATGCACTAGAGCTATAAATGAATGCTCAACAAAAGAAAACTAGTGGGTGTGCATCCAACTTGTTTGCTCACGAAGACCTAGAGCATTTGAGGAAGCTCATCGTAGGAATATACAAGCCAAGTTCTATAATGAAAAATTCCCACTAGTATATGAAAGTGACAACCTATGAGACTCTCTACATGAAGAACATGGTGCTACTTTGAAGCACAATATATGAGACTCACTACATAAAGAACAAAGTGCTACTTTGAAGCACAAGTGTGGAAAAAGAGATAGTAGCATTGCCCTTTTTATTTTCTTTTTTTCTTTTCTTTTGGCCTTTCCTTTTTATTTTTTATTTTTGGCCTTTCTTTTTTTTTCTTTTTGGGCAATGCTATAATAATGATGATCATCACACTTCTATTGATTACAACACATGAATTACAACTCGAAACTAGAACAAGATACGACTCTATATGAATGCCTCCGGCAGTGTACCGGGATGGTGCAATGAATCAAGAGTGACATGTATCTTTACCTAATAATAAAGCAAATTCGGTTTCTTTCGTCCGTCATGGCATTTTTCAGAAAAGTCCCTTTATTTCAGAGAATTCAACCCGCAGTCCTATTTTAAGTTAAACGAATCGTTTTTTTTTCATATTTTACACAAAAGCCCCTGTGTTTTGTTGAAATCAACCCGCAGTCCGGATTTAAGTCACACCCGAACCGTTATTTTACATTTTTTGAAACCCCCGTGATGTTTTAGGTAATTCATCCGCGGATCATATTTAAGTTAAACAATGTTTTTTTAAATCATCCATATCTTTTAAACCATAACTCCGATTTGAACATGTTATATATGAAATTTGATTAGAAAAATATGTAGAATATGAATATGAGATTATTTTCATCTGTTAAGTATTTTTAAATATTATTTTGGAATATATATTTAAGTCAAATAAATGATTTTCTAAATTATCCATATCTTTTAAACCGTAACTTCGATTTTAACATATTATATATGAAATTTTATTAGGAAAATATGTGGAATCTAAATATGATGTTAATTTTACCTGTTAAATATTTTTAAAATATATTTTTGGGAGCAAACTTATAATTTATAGCGCAAGATCTGTTTTCCTTTCGTACCGGTGGCGACCCGGATTGCAAATAAACACCCCACTATAACAATATAGGGAAAAGAAAACATTGACAACTACACATGCATACCTCTGAAAAATGTCACAGGGAAAAACAACAGATTTCTCATCACGAGAGTGAGAGAAAGCGAGCGAGAGAGAGGGAGGGAGGGAGGGAGGGAGGGAGAGAGAGACGCCTTAGGATTAAACATATTCAAACACGTTTTTTTTATTTTGTGTGAACACCGAGGCCATCGCCGGCGAGGGTGACAAGGAGGATAAGCGGCAACACAAATATGATGCCTCGCAAAAATAAAGGAGATGGACCTATTGTGGTCTTGAGTGATGGTTGTTGAGTTAAGAGTGTGTGTTATGTTTTTTCTCCCGTTGCAACGCACGAGCTCTTTTGCTAGTGAAAAATAATGCATGGTGGCTTTGCCACAAATACGATGTCAACTACATGATCATGCAATGGTAATATGACAAAAGTAATGTATGTCATGATGATGATAAACAGAACGATGGAAAGTTGCATGGCAATATATCTCGGAATGGCTATGGAAATGCCATAAATAGGTAGGTATGGTGTCTGTTTTGAGGAAGATATAATGAGGCTTATGTGCGATAGAGCGTATTGTATCACGGGGTTTGGATGCACCGGCGAAGTTTGCACCAACTCTCAAGGTGATAAAGGGCAATGCACTGTACCGAAGAGGCTAGCAATGGTGGAACGGTAAAAGTGCGTATAATCTATGGACTCAACATTAGTCAAAAGAACTCATATACTTATTGCAAAAATTTAGAAGTAATCAAAAATCAAGCACTACACGCATGCTCTTAGGGGGATAGATTGGTAGGAAAAGACCATCGCTCGTCCCCGACCGCCACTCATAAGGATGCACAAGCCAGGTACACGACATGTTTCAAATTTGTTACACAACTTTAACCATACGTGCATGCTACGTGACTTGCTAACTTCAACACAAGCATTCTTCAAATTCATAATCACCCAACTAGCATGACTTTAATATCACTACCTCCATATCTCAAAACAATTATCAAGTATCAAATTGATCATAGCATCCAATTCACTTCCTATGATAGTTTTCATTCAAATTACCATGCTGTTTAAGACTCTCAAAATAATATAAGTGAAGCATGAGAGTTCATTAATTTCTACAAAATATAACCACCACCGTGCTCTAAAAGATATAAGCGAAGCACTAGAGCAAACGACAAACTACTCCAACAAGATATAAGTGAACATCAATGAGTAGCTAAATAATAATGTAGCTATATGAAGACTCTCTCTCATTAAATAATTTCAGATCTTGGTATCTTATTCAAACAGCAAGCAAAACAAAATGAAATGACAATGCAAGGATAGCACAACTCATGTGAAGAAGCAAAAACTCAGGCTCAACCGATACTAACCGATGATTGTTGAAGAAGAAAGGTGGGATGCCTACCGGGGCATCCCCAAGCATAGATGCTTGAGACTTCTTGAAATATTATCTTGGGGTTCCTTGGGCATCCCCAAGCTTGAACTTTTGTGTCTCCTTAATTCCTCTAATATCATGGTTTCTCTTTTTATCAAAAGCTTCATTCACAACAAACTCAACAAGAACTCGTGAGATAGGTTAGTATAAACCAATGCCAAACCTTATCATTCTCTACTGTAACAAATCACTAAAATTATTATTCAACATTGAATACTAAATATCTCTGCATATTTAATACTCCTATCCTCAAAGAGAATCATCAAACAGGCAAACATATGCAAATAATGCAACCATAACAGCAATCTGCCAAA
Source organism: Triticum aestivum (assembly GCF_018294505.1). Taxonomy (NCBI): domain Eukaryota; kingdom Viridiplantae; phylum Streptophyta; class Magnoliopsida; order Poales; family Poaceae; genus Triticum; species Triticum aestivum. The sequence continues at coordinate 41,406,421 of NC_057813.1, read as the reverse complement.
ACAGTACAGTCTGTAAATAATGCAAGAGTATCAATACTTCCCTGACTCCAAAAATTAAGAACTAAAATTCCCACTGTAATAAATTTATCATAGCTTAATATGCAAAAATATTCAACAGTATACCATTCTCTGACTTTTCTAGGGAATTTTTGCAACAGCAGTAAACTTTCTGTTTTCAAACAGTAACATGTATAATAGCAAAATAAGCATGCAAAGGCTATCCTTGACATTTTTATTGAAAATAAAGATGCAAAACATTATTCTCACTAACAGCAAGCAAATACTAACAAAATAAAATGATGCTCCAAGCAAAACACATATCATGTGGTGAATAAAAATATAGCTCCAAGTAAAGTTACCGATGAACGAAGACGAAAGAGGGGATGCCTTCCGGGGCATCCCCAAGCTTAGGCTCTTTCCACTCCTTATTCCATAGTTCATCGAATCTTTACCCAAAACTTGAAAACTTCAACCACACAAAACTCAAAACAAAACTCGTAAGCTCTGTTAGTATATGAAAATAAAACCACCACTTAGGTACTGTAATGAACTCATTCTTTATTCATATTGGTGTAATATCTACTGTACTCCAACTTATCTATGGTTCATTCCACTTAATACTAGCCATAGATTGATCAAAATAAGCAAACAACACAACGAAAACAGAATCTGTCAAAAACAGAACAGTCTGTAGTAATCTGTATCAAACGTATACTTCTGGAACCCCAAAAATTATGAAATAAATTTCTGGACCTGAGTAATTTTTCTATCAATCATCTGCAAAAAGAATCAACCTAAAAGCACTCTCCAGTAAAAAAATGGCAGCTAATCTCGTGAGTGCAAAAGTTTCTGTTTTTTACAGCAAGATCATAAAGACTTCACCCAAGTCTTCCCAAAGGCTCTACTTGGCACTTTATTGAAACAAAAGCTATAAAACATGATTACTACAGTAGCATAATCATGTGAACACACAAAAACAGTAAGGGGAAATATTGGGTTGTCCCCCAACAAGCGCTTTTCTTTAATGCCTTTCTAGCTAGGCATGATGATGGCAATGATGCTCACATAAAAGATAAGAATTGAAACATAACGGGAGCATCATGAAGAAGATGACAAGCACATTTAAGTCTAACCACTTCCTATGCATAGGGATTTTGTGAGCAAACAACTTACGGGAACAATAATCAACTAGCATAGGAAGGTAAAACAAGCACAACTTCTAGATTTTAAGCACATAGAGAGGAAACTTGGCATTACTGCAACTCCTACAAGCATATGTTCCTCTCTCATAATAATTTTCAGTAGCATCATGAATGAATTTAACAATATAACCAGCACCTAAAGCATTCTTTTCATGATCTACAAGCATAGAAAATTTACTACTCTCCACATAAGCAAATTTCTTCTCATGAATAATAGTGGGAGAAAACTCAACAAAATAATTATCATGTGAGGCATAATCCAATTGAAAACTAAAATCATGATGACAAGTTTCACGGTTATCATTATTCCTGATAGCATACAAGTCATCACAATAATCATCATAGATAGCCACTTTGTTCTCATAATCAATTTGAACCTCTTCCGAAATAGTGGAATCATCACTAAATAAAGTTGACACTCTTCCAAACCCAATTTCATCAATATAATCATCATAAATAGGAGGCATGCTATCGTCAAAATAAATTTGCTCATCAAAACTTGGGGGACAAAAAATATCATATTCATCCAACATAGCATCCCCAAGCTTGTGGCTTTGCATATCATTAGCATCATGGGTATTCAAAGAATTCATACTAATAACATTGCAATCATGATCATCATTCAAAGATTTAGTGCCAAACATTTTATGGATTTCTTCTTCTAGCACTTGAGCACAATTTTCCTTACCATCATTCTCACGAAAGATATTAAAAAGATGAAGCATATGAGACGAACTCAATTCCATTTTTTTGTAGTTTTCTAAACTAGTGTTAAAACAGGAAACAAAAAGATTCGGTTGCAAGATCTAAAGATATACCTTCAAGCGCTAACCTCCCCGGCAACGGCGCCAGAAAAGAGCTTGATGTCTACTACACAACCTTCTTCTTGTAGACGTTTTTGGGCCTGCAAGTGCACAGGTTTGTAGGACAGTAGCAAATTTCCCTGAAGTGGATGACCTAAGGTTTATCAATCCGTCGGAGGCATAGGATGAAGATGGTCTCTCTCAAAAAAACCTGCAACCAAATAACAAAAAGTCTCTAGTGTCCCCAACACACCCAATACAATAGTAAATTGTATAGGTGCACTAGTTCGGCGAAGAGATGGTGATACAAGTGCAAAATAGATAGTAGATAAAGGTATTTGTAATCTAAAATTATAAAAACAGCAAGTTAACAAGCGATAAAAGTGAGCGTAAACGGTATTGCAATGATAGGAATCAAGGCCTAGGGTTCATACTTTCACTAGTGCAAGTTCTCTCAACAATAATAACATAGATAGATCATATAACAATCCCTCAACATGGAACAAAGAGTCACTCCAAAGACACTAATAGCGGAGAACGAACGAAGAGATTATGGTAGGGTACGAAACCACCTCAAAGTTATTTTTTCGGATCAATCTATTCAAGAGTTCGTACTAGAATAACACCTTAAGACACAAATCAACCAAAACCCTAATGTCACCTAGATACTCAATTGTCACCTCAAGTATCCGTGGGCATGATTATACGATATGCATCACACAATCTCAGATTCATCTATTCAACCAACACAAAGTACTTCAAAGAGTTCCCCAAAGTTTCTACCGGAGAGTCAAGAACGTGTGCCAACCCCTATGCATAGGTTCATGGGCGAAACCCGCAAGTTGGTCACCAAAACATACATCAAGAGGCACATGATATCCCATTGTCACCACAGATAAGCACGGCAAGACATACATCAAGTGTTCTCATAAAAGACTCAATCCGATAAGATAACTTCAAAGGGGAAACTCAGTTCATCACAAGAGAGTAGAGGGGGAGAAACATCATAAGATCCAACTACAATAGCAAAGCTCGGGATACATCAAGATCGTGCCATAGAGGGAACACGAGAGAGAACACGAGAGAGAGAGAGAGATCAAACACATAGCTACTGGTACATACCCCCAGCCTCGAGGGTGAACTACTCCCTCCTTGTCATGGAGAGCGCCAGGATGATGAAGATGGCTACCGGTGAAGAATCCCCCCTCCGGCAGGGTGCCGGGAAGGGCTCCCGAGATGTTTTTGGTGGCTACAGAGGCTTGCGGTGGCGGAACTCCCAATCTATCTTGATATTCAATGGTTTTAGGGTACGTAGGCTTATGTAGGCGAAAGTGGCGCCCCCCTATCTCCTGGGCTCCTCTAGTATCTTCTGACTTGATCTGCAAGCCTCCAGGATGATATTCTTCCAAAAAATCACGATGCCGAAGGTTTCATTCCGTTTGGACTCCGTTTGATATTCCTTTTCTTCGAAATACTGAAACAGGCAATAAAACATCAATATGGGCTGGGCCTCCGGTTAATAGGTTAGTCCCAAAAGTAGTATATAAGTGTAAAATAAAGCCCGTAATCATTCAAAACAGATAATATAATAGCATGGAACAATCAAAAATTATAGATACGTTGGAGACGTATCAGGTGCCAGGCCTGCTGCAGATGCAACTGCAGACATTGTGAAGGTTTGGCAGAGCAAAGCTGATGACTACTCGATAGTTCAGTGTGCCATGCTTTACGGCTTAGATCCGGGACTTCAACGATGATTTGAACGTCTTGGAGCATATGAGATGTTCCACGAGTTGAAGTTAATATTTCAAGCAAATGCTCGGATTGAGAGATATGAAGTCTCCAATAAGTTCTACAATTGCAAGATGGAGGATAATAGTTCTGTCAGTGAGCATATACTCAGAATGTCTGGGTATAACAATCACTTGATTCAACTTGGAGTTAATCTTCTGGATGATTGCATCATTGACAGAATTCTCCAATCACTGCCACCAAGCTACAAGAGCTTCTTGATGAACTATAATATGGAAGGGATGTATAAGACAATTCCCGAGCTCTTCGCAATGCTAAAGGCTGCAGAGGTAGAAATCAAGAAGGAGCATCAAGTGTTGATGGTCAATAAGACCACCAGTTTCAAGAAAAATGGCAAAGAGAAGAAGAAGGGAAACTTCAAGAAGAACGGCAAACAAGTTTCTCCTCAAGAGAAGAAACCCTAGTCTGGACCTAAGCCTGAGACTGAGTGCTTCTACTGCAAGCAGACTGGTCACTGGAAGCGGAACTGCCCCAAGTATTTGGCGGATAAGAAGGATGGCAAGGTGAACAAAGGTATATGTGATATACATGTTATTGATGTGTATCTTACCAGAGCTCGCAGTAGCACCTGGGTATTTGATACTGATTCTATTGCTAATATTTGTAACTCGAAACAGGGACTACAGATTAAGTAGACACTGGCTAAGGACGAGGTGACGATGCGCGTGGGAAATGGTTCCAAAGTCGATGTGATCTCCGTAGGCACGCTATCTCTACATCTACCTTCGGGATTAGTTTTAGACCTAAATCATTGTTATTTGGTGCCAGCGTTGAGCATGAACATTATATTTGGATCTTGTTTCATGCGAGACGGTTATTCATTTAAATCTGAGAATAATGGTTGTTCTATTTATATGAGTAATATCTTTTATGGTCATGCACCCTTAAAGAGTGGTCTATTTTTGATGAATCTCGATAGTAGTGATACACATATTCATAATGTTGAAGCCAAAAGATGCAGAGTTGATAATGATAGTGCAACTTATTTGTGGCACTGCCGTTTAGGTCATATTGGTGTAAAGCGCATGAAGAAACTCCATACTGATGGAATTTTGGAATCACTTGATTATGAATCACTTGGTACTTGCGAACCATGCCTCATGGGCAACATGACTAAGACGCCGTTCTCCGGAACTATGGAGCAAGCAACTAATTTATTGGAAATCATACATACTGATGTATGTGGTCCAATGAATGTTGAGGCTCACAACGGGTATCGTTAATTTCTCACCTTCACAGATGATTTGAGTAGATATGGGTATATCTGCTTAATGAAACATAAGTCTGAAACATTTGAAAAGTTCAAAGAATTTCAAAGTGAAGTTGAAAATCATTGTAACAAGAAAATAAAGTTTCTACAATCTGATCGTGGAGGAGAATATTTGAGTTATGAGTTTGGTTTACATTTGAAGCAATGCGCAATAGTTTCGCAACTCGCGCCACCCGGAACACCACAGCGTAATGGTGTGTCCGAACGTCGTAATCGTACTTTACTAGATATGGTGCGATCTATGATGTCTCTTATTGATTTACCACTATCGTTTTGGGGTTATGCTTTGGAGACAGCCGCATTCACGTTAAATAGGGCACCATCAAAATCCATTGAGACGACGCCTTATGAACTGTGGTTTGGCAAGAAACCAAAGTTGTCATTTCTCAAAATTTGGGGCTGCGATGCTTATGTGAAAAAGCTTCAACCTAATAAGCTCGAACCCAAATCGGAGAAATGTGTCTTCATAGGATACCCAAAGGAGACTGCTGGGTACACCTTCTATCACAGATCTGAAGGCAAGACAGTCGTTGCCAAGAATGGATCCTTTCTAGAGAAAGAGTTTCTCTCAAAAGAAGTGAGTGGTAGGAAAGTAGAACTTGATGAGGTAACTGTACCTGCTCCCTTATTGGAAAATAGTTCATCACAGAAACCGGTTCCTGTGACGACTACTCCAGTTAGTGAGGAAGCTGATGATATTGATCATGCAACTTCAGATCAAGTTACTACCGAACCTCGTAGGTCAACTAGAGTAAGATCCGCACCAGAGTGGCACCGTAATCCTATTTTGGAGGTCATGTTACTTGATCATGGCGAGCCTACGAACTATGAGGAAGCGATGATGAGCCCAGATTCTGCAAAATGGCTAGAGGCCGTGAAATCTGAGATGGGATCCATGTATGAGAACAATGTGTGGACTTTGGTTGACTTGCCCAATGATCAAGAAGAAGACTGACGCTGATGGTAATGTTACTGTCTACAAAGCTTGACTTGTTGCGAAAGGTTTTCGAAAAGTTCAAGGGGTTGACTACGATGAGACTTTCTCACTAGTAGCGATGCTTAAGTCTGTCCGAATCATGTTAGCAATTGCTGCATTTTATGATTATGAAATTTGGCAAATGGATGTAAAAACTGCATTCCTGAATGGATTTCTGGAAGAAGAGTTGTATATGATGCAACCAGAAGGTTTTGTCGATCCAAAGGATGCTAACAAAGTGTGCAAGCTCCAGCGATCCATTTATGGACTGGTGCAAGCCTCTCGGAGTTGGAATAAACACTTTGATAGTGTGATCAAAGCATATGGTTTTATACAGACTTTTGGAGAAGCCTGTATTTACAAGAAAGTGAGTGGGAGCTCTGTAGCATTTCTAATACTATATGTGGACGGCATATTATTGATTGGAAATGATATAGAATTTCTGGATAGCATAAAAGGATACTTGAATAAAAGTTTTTCAATGAAAGACCTCGGTGAAGCTGCTTACATATTGGGCATCAAGATCTATAGAGATAGATCAAGACGCTTAATTGGACTTTCACAAAGTACATACCTTGATAAAGTTTTGAAAAAAGTTCAAAATGGATCAAGCAAAGAAAGGGTTCCTGCCTGTAATATAAGGTGTGAAATTGAGTCAGACTCAATGCCCAACCACTGTAGAAGATAGAGAGAAAATGAAAGAAGTTCCCTATGCTTTAGCCATAGGCTCTATCATGTATGCAATGCTATGTACCAGACCTGATGTGTGCCTTGCTATTAGTTTAGCAGGGAGGTACCAAAGTAGTCCAGGAGTGGATCACTGGGCAGCGGTCAAGAACATCCTGAAATACCTGAACAGGACTAAGGATATGTTTCTCGTTTATGGAGGTGACAAAGAGCTAGTCGTAAATGGTTACGTCGATGCAAGCTTTGAAACTGATCCAGACGATTCTAAATCGCAAACCGGATACGTATTTATATTGAACGGTGGATGAGGGAGTTCCGGACTAGGGGGTGTCCGGATAGCCGAACTATCATGATCGGCCGGACTCCAAGACTATGAAGATACAAGATTGAAGACTTCGTCCCGTGTCCGGATGGGACTTTCCTTGGCGTGGAAGGCAAGCTTGGCGATATGGATATGTAGATCTCCTACCATTGTAACCGACTCTGTGTAACCCTAGCCCTCTCTGGTGTCTATATAAACTGGATGGCTTTAGTCCGTAGGACGAAGAACAATCATACCATAGGCTAGCTTCTAGTGTTTAGCCTCCTTGATCTCGTGGTAGATCCACTCTTGTAACACACATCATCAATATTAATCAAGCAGGACGTAGGGTTTTACCTCCATCAAGAGGGCCCGAACCTGGCTAAAACATCGTGTCCCTTGTCTCCTGTTACCATCCGCCTAGACGCACAGTTCGGGACCCCCTACCCGGGATCCGCCGGTTTTGACACCGACATTGGTGCTTTCATTGAGAGTTCCTCTGTGTCGTCACCGATAGGCTTGATGGCTTCTTCGATCATCATCAACGACGCAGTCCAGGGTGAGACCTTTCTCCCCGGACAGATCTTCGTATTTGGCGGCTTTGCACTGCGGGCCAATTCGCTTGGCCATCTGGAGCAGATCGAAAGCTACGCCCCTGGCTGTCAGGTCAGATCTGGAAGTTTGAACTTCACGGCTGACATCCGCGGGGACTTGATCTTCGATGGATTCGAGTCACAGCCAAGTGCGCCGCACTGTCACAACGGACATGATCTAGCTCTGCAGCCGAACAGTACCCTGGAGGCCGCACACGAGTCCGCTCCGACCTTCGATTCGGAGCCGGCCGCGCAGATCGAGGATGGATGGTTAGACACCGCCTCGGGGGCTGCAACCTCTATGGCGATAGAGCTAAACACTGACCTTGTCTCTCATAAAGCTCGTGACTCCGAGGTGTCGGACTCCTCGCCGGACTCCGAACCTCCCGCGCCCCCTCCGATCGAATCCGATTGGGCGCCGATCATGGAGTTCACCGCAGCGGACATCTTTCAACACTCACCTTTTAGTGACATCTTGAGTTCGCTAAAGTATCTCTCGTTATCCGGAGAGCCCTGGCCAGACTGCGGCCAGGACAGTTGGGATGCGGACAACAAAGAAATTCAAAGCCCACCCACCACCCACTTAGTAGCCACTGTCGACGATCTAACCGACATGCTAGACTATGACTCCGAAGACATCAACGGTATGGACGACGATGCAGGAGACGACCAAGAACCATCGCCTAACAGGCACTGGAAAGCCACCCCAACTCACGACGTATACATGGTGGATACACCAAAAGGAAGTGACAATGAGGAAAAACGGGACGTGGCGAAGGACAACTCCCCCAAAAAACAACCAAAACGGCGACACAAGCGCCGCCCGAAGACCGGCCTCGATAAAAACGACACCCATACAGACCCGGCCCTAGAGCAGGGCGAAGCAATGGACGACGCACATGCCACCAAGCAGCCATCCGAACATGATGAACTGGACAAGCAACCCATCCCCAGCGAAGACGATCTCACATCACGAGAGCATACGAACCTTCATAAAAGGCTCGTCGCCACTGCAAGAAGTTTGAAGAAGCAAAAGTGGAAGCTCAAAACAGCGGAGGACGCACTCAGAATGAGATGGAGCAAAGTACTCAACACCGCAGATAAATATGGCGCTAGTCACCAGACAAAGAGCTACCCGAAGGGCAAGCTGTTGCCCGAATTTGACGAGGAGGCCTTAGAGCCCCCGCAGTCAAAAAAGAAAGAAGCCGCATGGCCGGATAGACGACCAGATGACAGGCCAAGAGCAACAAGGGGCGCCGCACACAAGCCGGCACACGATCAGCATAAAGATCCTCGGAAAAAGGATGACCCAGCCAGGTCTATCTATGGGCCAAAAAAGAAGACTCCAGGAAGCAACACAACCCTCCGTGCATTTGAAGACAACGGCACACCCAAATACAGGGGCGCCACACACCCACTATGTTTCACCGACAAGGTACTAGATCATGGATTTCCAGCGGGATTCAAACCCGTAAACATAGAGGCATATGACGGAACAACAGACCCCGGAGTCTGGATTGAGGATTATATCCTACACATACATATGGCCAGAGGAGACGATCTCCATGCCATAAAATACCTACCCCTCAAGCTCAAAGGGCCAGCTCGGCATTGGCTTAAAAGCCTCCTAGAAAATACCATTGGAAGTTGGGAAGAGCTTGAGGATGCGTTTCGAGCAAATTTTCAGGGGACTTATGTCCGCCCTCCGGATGCAGACGATTTAAGTCACATAACTCAACAGCCCAGAGAGTCAGCACGCAAATTCTGGAACAGGTTCCTCACTAAAAAGAACCAAATAGTCGACTGTCCGAACGCTGAAGCCTTAGCAGCCTTTAAACACAACGTCCGAGACGAATGGCTCGCCAGACACCTCGGCCAGGAAAAACCAAGAACAATGGCCGCACTAACAAGCCTCATGACCCGCTTTTGCGCGGGGGAAGACAGCTGGCTGGCTGGATGCAGCACCAGCGACCCGAGTACATCCGAAGTCAGGGATGGAAATGGGAAATCACGATGCAGAAAACATCAGCGCCGGAATAAGAAAAATGGCCCAAATAGTACGGCGGTCAACGCCGGATTCAAAAGCTCTCGGCCGAACAACAAAACATTGCCCCTCAAGGACAATAGTGACGAGCTATCCAACCTAAACAAGATTCTAGATAGACTATGTCAAATACATGGTACCTCCGGGAAGCCTGGAAACCATACCCACAGAGATTGTTGGGTCTTCAAGCAGTCCGGCCGACTTAACGCCGAACGCAAGGGGCTCAACACACCAAGCGAAAGTGACGAACCCCAAAAGCAGCAGTCCGGAAAACAGAAGACTTTCCCACTAGAAGTCAAAACAGTGAACTCACTTCATGTGATAAAATGAAAACACAGCGCGGCACCTGCCATACCAGGACACCATCCGCAGAATGGGGATAGACCCTACCAAAATTCTCCATAGCAGTACTTCCTTCAAAGGAGTGACGCCAGGCCTTTAAGCCAATTATACAGGCTCTGTACCACTAGAGGTTGTGTTCGGTTCATCCGACAACCTCCGTCGCGAAAAGCTCACTCTCCATCGCCCCATTTAACAGTAGCCCTTAAGCACTACTGGGGCGCGAAGCTTTCGCCCGCTTTAATGCAATACCACATTACGTGTTTCTTACGCTTAAAAATGCCCGGTCCATGTGGCATAATCTCATTAAAAAGTAACTCCGAGTGTTCCTCGACCACGGAGAACGTGAGACTGCCTCGACAGCCACACACTAATCAGACCTTGCAGGTCAAAGCCCCTAAAAACAGGTCATTCAGACCTCGGACATGGTTAGGCGAGTCCGGCGTAACTAAACAAGGGGCTTCCCAGCCGCATACCCCCTTTATAAGGGGCCGCGTGTATAAATGATGAGAGCCAATAAAGCTCAACTTTCTTCATCCTCCAAATTATATTTATTTTAATACAACTTCTGCACGATATTTCTTGGAAACTAAGTCCTTCTCTTTTTCAGATGAAGCACGTGCTACACCCGTCCAGGATACAGCACAACGGAGACACAGGCGCAGACGTGCAACAGGGACCCGTTGCAAGGATTCTTTTCAGATTAAGACCCTGCGTAAACCTTTCTTACTGTCTCTTGTTGATACACATCCCCGGGTTTCCCACCATAGCCGAGGAGGAGGCTGGCGTTTTGGCATCGGCCGCGTCAGAAGTTCCCGCCTGTACCTGGACACTAGGGGCTTAGGGCATTGTTCTGCCCGGTATCATAAAGACCGAACACCTCAGGGAGTGTTCGGCGTCTCGAGTTAGGCCTTATATGCATCAGCTCCGAATCATGTCTTTGGTCAAATGTTGGGTTTGCCCGGCTCCTGTGTTTTGCTGCCTTACGTTCCGTATCATCGGCTAACACGGCACCAGGAGAACTACTGCGATTGTGCCCCGGTTCGGCCGGGCGAGCACCTCAGTAGAGAAAGCCGAAAACTGACTGTCATGATATAGCGAGAGACTGGTCAACCACTCGATCGACCATTGGAATGTTTAGAATTCCTCCGCTTTGACGAAGGACCGCTTCCCGGTCAGGCACATACGCGCCCCGAGTTCGGAGAAGAGCGGTGCCGCCAGGGGCTATATAGTAGCCCCACATTCGAGCTCCTATGGCTAAGTGAAAGTGATAAAGCATTATAGTCCGGTTGCCTAGTTTGCTACGCTATCACCTCCTTAAAAGGACCAAGACGTTGGATTAAGTGTGAAAAAGCGCTTTTCTTTTTGCAAACACCCCCGCACCATGTGCGTGGGGGCTGAAGCCAAAGACTGCCATCTTTCAGATTATACATACATATACGGCCGCACAGGAGATAGTTCAATACTTGAACACACAAGTATAAAAAGCTATTGCATTATAAACATGATCTCAGAAATCATACATGTCATTCAAACATAACATCTTTCGAGCACTGCGACTCTATTAAACGAGCGCCCTGCAGGACTTCCTCAAAATAGTGCTCGGTGGGGAATCGGCTTTTGTCCGAACCCCGGGATGCAACAGCGGTGGCATCCATCTCCGCCCAGTATGTCTTACCACGGGCGAGAGCCATCCGTGCACCTTCTATGCACGCCGACCGCTTCATCGCCCCAATACGCGGCACCGCCCCAAGGAATTGCTGCAACAAGCCAAAATAACTCTTCGGCTTGGGCCTTTCCGGCCACAGATGAGTGACCACATCCGTCATGGCAAGTCCGGACAATCTATTCAGCTCAGCCCACTCAACCAGCCGATCACTCAACGGAAGTGGACGCTCCGGACTATGGAATTGAGACCAGAAAAGCTCTTCCATTTCGTGATCCTTCTGGCTTCGAAAGTGCACGACTGCGTCCGCCACACTCGCCGCCAAGTCCAGATAAGGATCCTCCGCACCGTACAATCGGCCCAGCTGAGCATACTTCGGATCCGTGAACTTCCTACGCAGCATAAAGGGCTTTCCAGCCACAATGTCTCCGACCTGACGCAGTTCCTCCTTCATAGCCCGCATCGCACTACGGGCATCCTTGGCTTCGGCGTCGGCCTTCTTCAGGTCCTCTTGCTCCGTTCGGCGTTCTCTTTCAAGAACCTCCTGGCGGTCGGTAGCAACTTTTAATTTTGCGGCCATTCTGGCCATCTCCTCCCTGCTTCGGCAGTGAGCAGCCTTCTCGGCTTCTAGCTCTTCCGCTGCCTTCGAGGCAGCCGCCTCGCTTTTTCTGGCTTGCTCCTTGGCCCGAGCAAGTTCTGCTCGAAGGTTTCCACAGCAGCAGCACCATCTGCATCAAGCATACAAATTGTAAGGAATGGGCGTCAGCTCCCTTACTAGGCGACCGCGGAGCAACCACATACCTTGTGACTCATCAAGTCGTTTATTGACCAGCGAGATGTCCGCATCCGCAACGTCGAGTTGCCTCTTCAGTTCGGCAACTCCATCAGTCTGGCTGGCCACCGAACGTTCCGCCACCTACATAGGAAAGGCGACAATCTATAACTGAGATTATGATCCTCGGCACGCTGTCGCTTTCGACAGCATACCAAGTCTCAGGGGCTACTATCTATACAGGGCGCACTTCATGTGCAAAACTGTCAAAAGGTATGTCATTTTTTTGCGTACCTCAAACCCCGTCAGCAAACTTCCGACGGCCTCACACAACCCACTTTCAGCGGACGAAATCCTCTCAATCACCATACTCATTAATGTGCGGTGATCTTCTGAGATAGACGCCCTCTTGAGCAAATCCTGCAGCTCCACCGGCCGTACTCCAATGGGTGCCGAACTCTCCGGCCCCGCCGGACTCGGGGAGACCCTCCGTGACGACACCTCAGGGTCGCCCGCCCCGCACGACGGGGCGGCAGATGGAGGCGTTTCGCTCTCCATCATCTCTGGACGAAGGTCTCCCGAAGATGAGCTGTGCTGAGATGGGCTGAGATCCGAACTACAAGGTGAAAACTTCGGTTACCCTTAGAAATTAAGCAGGGGTGTCCACTATTACAAAATCCCCCTTTTTACTTACGGCTCGCTAGAGGGCTGATTCCTCCGAGGAGACAGTACGGCCGGGGCTCTTCCCGGCACAGGACCTTCCGGTACAGATTTCTTTCCCCGCTTTGAGGCCTTGGCCTCCGGGTCTTCGGAAGCGGTCCTCTTCTCCCCTGGAAGGAGGGACTCTCGATTCCTCCCTTACTGAAAGCCTCCTTGGCTGAGGTGGTAGTTCCCCTGTGCCCCCCTTCGCCCTCCTCCGAAGGTGCAACCTCCAACATTTTGATTAACACGGGATCCTGCGTGGTCTCAGGGAGGGGGCCGGGCACCGTATCAGTTTTGCTTGCGCTATCCACTCCTGTCCAAGGGATAGCTGGTTAAAAGGCAAACCCACGATAAATAAATGGACGATGTGTCCGGACACAGGGCTACTTACTTGAGTATTTGGGCGATTGCAGCTTAGGCCAGCATCCTCGGTCAATTCCGGACGCATTTCTTGTGATCCGAAGAACAGTTTGTACATCTCCGCAGGTGTCAAACCCATGAAGTGTTGAAGAGCTCGTGGCCCCTCCGGATTAAATTCCCACAGGCGGAGGGGGCGACGTTTGCAGGGCAGTAGGCGCCGGATCAACATAACCTGTGCCACTACGACCAGATTGATCTCCCTTTCTTGGAGGCCTCGAATCCGGTCCTGCAATAGGGGTACGTCTTTGGACGGCCCCCAGTCACGCCCCTTGTTGACCCATGACGTCAGCTGTTGTGGAGGGCCCGAGCAGAAGATGGGCGGCGGCCTCTGCCTGCTGCCCCTGGGAGCGGTGATATAGAACCACTCCTGTTGCCACAAGCCGAGCTCCTCCTGAAAAGAGCCCTCGGGCCATGGAGCATCGGCCCTCTTGCATATAACCGCCCCGCCGCACTCTGCCTGACGCCCCTCAATCATCTTCGGCTCCACGTTGAAGGTTTTGAGCCACAAGCCGAAGTGAGGGGTAGTGCGGAGGAAGGCTTCGCAGACGACAATGAATGATGAGATGTGGAGGATGGACTACGGAGCCAAGTCGTGGAATTCCAGCCCATAGTAAAACATGAGCCCCCTCACGAAGGGATCCGTCGGGAAGCCTAAACCCCGACGGAGGTGAGACACGAACACGACGCTCTCGCCAAGCTCGGGAGTAGGAATAACTTGCCCTCGGGCAGGCAGCCTATGCGAAATCTCGTAGGTTAAGTACCTGGCGTCTCTCAGCTTTAGCACGTCCTCTTCCGTGATGGAGGAGGGCATCCACCGGCCTCGTAGGTCAGGGTCGGACATTGTCGAAGATCGAAGGTACCCGAATCTGGAGCCCTGGGTGTTGGAACTCGGGGCGAGGGGCGGATTCGATAGAGGATTGAAGGAAAAGAACGGGCCTTGGTCTCATTATAAAGAGGAAGAATACCAAGAGCCGTCCCCGTGACCGTTTGGAACCCGCCTTCGATGGAGGGGGCGTGGCAACGGGCGCGGTTGGGTTACCCACGTCCGTATTGATGGGAATCCCGGAATAAGGGGAACACGATCTCTGCTTCGACAAGACGTGCCAAGGAAACCGCTTCGCTAAACGCGCTGAGGTGGTACAATAAAAACAATTCGAGTAAAGGCTTGGTAGTGGTGTGACGTCACGCCACAAAATACGTCAGCAGATTGAACTTGTGTAATATTATTCTCTCTACGGTGGTACGTGGAATTTATTTTTGCAGAGCCGGACACTATCCTGGTGTTCACAATCTTCTATAAATTATTCGGAGGAAGAACCCGCCTTGCAATGCCGAAGACAACATGCGCGCCGGACTCGTCGTCATTGAAGCCTGGTTCAGGGGCTACTGAGGGAGTTCCGGACTAGGGGGTGTCCGGATAGCCGAACTATCATGATCGGCCGGACTCCAAGACTATGAAGATACAAGATTGAAGACTTCGTCCCGTGTCCGGATGGGACTTTCCTTGGCGTGGAAGGAAAGCTTGGCGATACGGATATGTAGATCTCCTACCATTGTAACCGACTCTGTGTAACCCTAGCCCTCTCCGGTGTCTATATAAACCGGATGGCATTAGTCTGTAGGACGAAGAACAATCATACCATAGGCTAGCTTCTAGTGTTTAGCCTCCTTGATCTCATGGTAGATCCACTCTTGTAACACACATCATCAATATTAATCAAGCAGGACGTAGGGTTTTACCTCCATCAAGAGGGCCCGAACCTGGGTAAAACATCGTGTCCCTTGTCTCCTGTTACCATCCGCCTAGACGCACAGTTCAGGACCCCCTACCCAAGATCCACCGGTTTTGACACCGACAGTGGAGCTGCCAGTTGGTGCAGTTCTAAACAAAGCGTCGTGGCGGGATCTACATGTGAAGCGGAGTACATAGCTGCTTCGGAAGCAGCAAATGAAGGAGTCTGGACGAAGGAGTTCATATCCGATCTAGGTGTCGTACCTAGTGCATCGGGTCCAATGAAAATCTTTTGTGACAATACTAGTGCAATTGCCTTGGCAAAGGAATCCAGATATCACAAGAGAACCAAGCACATCAAGAGATGCTTCAATTCCATCTGGGACCAAGTCCAGGTGGGAGACATAGAGATTTGCAAGATACATACGGATCTGAATGTTGCACACCCGTTGACTAAGCCTCTTCCACGAGAAAAACATGATCAGCACCAAGGCTCCATGGGTGTTAGAATCATTACTCTGTAATCAAGATTATTGACTCTAGTGCAAGTGGGAGACTGAAGGAAGTATGCCCTAGAGGCAATAATAAAGTTATTATTTATTTCTTTATATCATGATGAATGTTTATTATTATGCTAGAATTGTATTAACTAGAGACAAGATACATGTGTGAATACATAGACAAACAAAGTGTCACTAGTATGCCTCTACTTGACTAGCTCGTTTATCAAAGATGGTTATGTTTCCTAGCCATGGACAAAGAGTTTTCATTTGATTAACGGGATCACATCATTAGGAGAATGATGTGATTGACTTGACCCATTCCGTTAGCTTAGCACTTGATCGTTTAGTATGTTGCTACTGCTTTCTTCATGACTTATACATGTTTCTGTGACTATGAGATTATGCAACTCCCGTTTATCGGAGGAACACTTTGTGTGCCACCAAACGTCACAACGTAACTGGGTGATTATAAAGGTGCTCTACAGGTGTCTCCAAAGGTACTTGTTGGTTTGGCGTATTTCGAGATTAGGATTTGTCACTCCGATTGTGGGAGAGGTATCTCTGGGCCCACTCGGTAATGCACATCACTATAAGCCTTACAAGCATTGCAACTAATTAGTTAGTTGCGGGATGATGTATAACGGAACGAGTAAAGAGACTTGCCGGTAACGAGATTGAACTAGGTATTGAGATACCGATGATCGAACCTCGGGCAAGTAACATACCGATGACAAAGGGAACAACGTATGTTGTTATGCGGTTTGACCGATAAACATCTTCGTAGAATATGTGGGAGCCAATATGAGCATCCAGGTTCTGCTATTGGTTCTTGACCGGAGACGTGTCTCGGTCATGTCTACATAGTTCTCGAACCCGTAGGGTCCGCACGCTTAAAATTAGATGACAGTTACATTATGAGTTTATGTGTTTTGATGTACCGCAGGTAATTCGGAGTCCCGGATGTGATCACAGACATGACGACGAGTCTCGAAATGGTCGAGATGTAAAGATTGATATATTGGATTACTATATTTGGACACTAAAATGGTTGCGGGTGAGATCAGGATAATATCGGAGCACCTGGAGGTTATCAACCCCCCCCCCCCACGGAGGTATATGGGCCTTAATGGGCTTTAGTGGAAAGGAGGGGAAAGGAGCAAGGAAGGGGGCGCCCCCCAAGCCCAATACGAATTGGGAGGGCCCCCCCTTTCCTTCCTCCCTCCTTCCTCTTCCTTCCCTCTCCCTCTCCAAGTAGGAAAAGGAGGAGTCCTACTCCCGGTGGGAGTAGGACACCCCCCCTTGGGCGCGAGTCCTCCTCCTGGGCGGCCCCTGATACGTCCATTTTGCATCATGCTTTTATATCAATATTTATTGCATTATGGGCTGTTATTACACGTTATATATCAATACTTATGGCTATTCTCAGTTATTTTATAAGGTTTACCATGAAGAGGGGGAATGCCGACAGCTGGAATTCTGGCTGGAAAAGGAGAAAACATTGGAAACCTATTCTGCACTGCTCCAAAAGACCTGAGACTTCACGAAACTTATTTTTGGAATTAATAAGAATTATTGAGCGGAAGAAACACCTCAGGGGGGCCACACCCTGGCCGGGAGGGTGGGGGCGCGCCCACCCCTACTAGGCGCGCCCCCTGTCTGCTGGGCCCCCTGGTGGCCCTCTGGTGTCCATCTTCTGCTATATGAAGGCTTTTACCCTGGAAAAAATCGTGGGCAAGCTTACGGGACGAAACTCCGCCGCCATGAGGCGGAACCTTGGCGGAACCAATCTAGAGCTCCGGCAGAGCTGTTCTGCCAGGGACACTTCCCTCCGGGAGGGGGAAATCATCACCATCGTCATCACCAACGATCCTCCCATCGGGAGAGGGTCAATCTCCATCAACATCTTCACCAGCACCATCTCCTCTCAAACCTTAGTTCATCTCTTGTATCCAATCTTGTATCCAAAACCACAAATTGGTACCTGTGCGTTGCTAGTAGTGTTGATTACTCCTTGTAGTTGATGCTTATTGGTTTATTGGTGGAAGATCATATGTTCAGATCCTTAATGCATATTATACTCCTCTGATTATGAACATGAATATGCTTTGTGAGTAGTTACGTTTGTTCCTGAGGACATGGGTGAAGTCTTGCTATTAGTAGTCATGTGAATTTGGTATTCGTTCGATATTTTGATGAGATGTATGTTGTCTTCCTCTAGTGGTGTTATGTGAACGTCGACTACATGACACTTCACCATTATTTGGGCCTAGAGGAAGGCATTGGGAAGTAATAAGTAGATGATGGGTTGCTAGAGTGACAGAAGCTTAAAGCCTACTTTATGCATTGCTTCGTAAGGGGCTGATTTGGATCCATATGTTTAATCATGTGGTTAGGTTTACCTTAATACTTCTTTTGTAGTTGCGGATGCTTGCAATAGGGTTAATCATAAGTGGGATGCTTGTCCAAGTAAGAGCAGTACCGAAGCACCGGTCCACCCACATATCAAATTATCAAAGTACCGAACGTGAATCATATGAGCGTGATGAAACTAGCTTGACGATAATTCTCATGTGTCCTCAGGAGCACTTTTCTCATTATAAGAAATTGTCCAGGCTTATCCTTTTCTACAAAAAGGATTGGGCCACCTTGCTGCACTTTATTTACTTTCATTGCTTGCTACTCATTACAATTTATCTTATCACAAAACTATCTATCACCTACAATTTCAGTGCTTGCAGAGAAAACCTTACTGAAAACCGCATATTATTTCCTTCTGCTCCTCGTTGGGTTCGACACTCTTACTTACCGAAAGGACTATGATAGATCCCCTACACTTGTGGGTCATCAAGACTCTTTTCTGGCGCCGTTGCCGGGGAGTGTAGCGCTTTTGGTGAGTGGAACTTTGTAAGGAAATATTTATATAGTGTGCTGGAATTTTCTGTTACTTGTCACTATGGAAACTAATCCTTTGAAGGGCTTCTTCGGGGCATCTTTGCCCCGACTAGTAGAGCAAAGAGTTGCTCCTCAACCTACTGAACCTACTGAAAATGTTCACTTTGAAATTCCTTCGGGTATGATAGAGAAACTGCTAGCTAATCCATTTGCAGGAGATGGAACATTGCATCCCGATTTACACCTTATCTTTGTGGATGAAGTTTGTGGATTATTTAAGCTTGCAGGTATTCCCGATGATGTTGTTAAAAGGAAGGTCTTCCCTTTATCTTTGAAGGGAGGTGCATTGACATGGTATAGGCTATGTGATGATACGGGATCTTGGAATTATAAACGATTGAAGTTGGAATTTCACTAGAAGTTCTATCCTATGCATCTTGTTCATCGTGACCGTAATTACATATATAATTTCTGGCCTAGCAAAGGAGAAAGCATCGCTCAAGCTTGGGGGATGCTTAAGTCAATGTTATATTCATGCCCAAATCATGAGCTCTCAAGAGAAATTATTATTCAAAATTTCTATGCTCAGCTTTCTCTCAATGATCGCACCATGCTCGATACTTCCTGTGCTGGTTCTTATATGCTGAAGACTATTGAATTCAAATGGGACTTATTGGAAAGAATTAAATGCAACTCTGAAGATTGGGGTTCCGACGATGGTAAGGAGTCAGGTATGACACCTAAGTTTGATTGTGTTAAATCTTTTATGGATACCGATGCTTTTCATGGATTTAGCACTAAATATGGACTTGACTTTGAGATAGTAGCTTCTTTCCATGAATCCTTTGCTACTCACGTTGATATCCCTAAGGAGAAGTGGTTTAAATATAATCCTCCCTTTGAAGTAAAAGTAGTTGCACCTATTACAGTTGAAGAAAAGACTATCACTTATAATGATCCTATTGTTCCTACTACTTATGTTGAGAAACCGCCTTTTCCTGTTAGAATGAAGGATCATGCTAAAGCTTCAACTGTTGTTCATAAGAGTAATACTAGGAGTTATACACCTCCTGAGAAAATCAAAGTTGAACCTAGTATTGCTATAGTTAAAGATCTCTTGGACGATGATTTAGATGGGCATGTTATTTACTTCTGTGGTGAAACTGCTAATATTGTTAAACCAGATGCTAAAATACATAGACCTGTTGTAGGCATGCCTGTTATTTCTGTTAAAATAGGAGATCATTGTTATCGTGGCTTATGTGATATGGGTGCTAGTGCTAGTGCAATACCCTATGATTTATATAAATAAATTATGCATGACATTGCACCCGTTGAATTGGAAGGTATTGATGTTACTATCAAGCTTCCTAATAGAGATACTATTTCACCACTTGGGATTGTTAGGGATGTTGAAGTCTTGTGTGGGAAGGTTAAATACCCTGCTGATTTTCTTGTTCTTAGTTCTCCACAAGATGACTTTTGTCCCATTATATTTGGTAGACCTTTCTAGAACACTGTTAAAGCTAAGATTGATTGTGAAAAGGATGTTGTTACGATTGGCTTGGATGATATGACTCATGAGTTTAATTTTGCTAAATTTCGTGGATAACCTCGTGATAAAGAATTACCTAGTAAATATGAAATAATTGGTCTTGCTTCTATTGCCGTGCCTCCTACTAATCCGTTAGAACAATATTTGCTAGACCATGAAAATGATATATTTATGAAAGAAAGAAGGGAAATAGATGAAGTGTTCCTTAAACAGGAACCTATTCTAAAACATAACCTTCTCGTTAAAATTCTAGGGGATCCCCCTCCACCCAAGGGTGATCCCGTGTTTGAACTCAAACCATTACCTAATAATATTAAGTATGCTTATCTTGATGAAAATAAGATATATCCTGTTATTATTAGTGCTAACCTTTCAGAACAAGAAGAAGAAAGATTATTGAAAACTCTGAAGAAGCACTGTGCTGCTATTGGATATACTATGGATGATCTTAAGGGCATTAGTCCTACTCTATGCCAACACAAAATTAAAGTGGAAAAATATGCCAAACCAGTCAGAGATCCTCAACGAAGATTAAATCCTAAGATGAAAGAAGTGGTAAGAAATGAGATACTAAAGCTCCTCCAGGCAGGTATAATTTATCCTATTTCTGATAGTGAATGGGTAAGCCCTGTCCATTGTGTCCCTAAAAGGGGAGGTATTATTGTTGTTCCTAATGATAAATATGAATTGATTCCACAAAGAATTATTATAGGTTATAGGATGGTAATTGATTTCCGTAAATTAAATAAAGCTACTAAGAAATATCATTACCCTTTACCTTTTATTGATCAAATGCTAGAAAGACTATCCAAACATACACATTTCTGCTTTCTAGATGGTTAGTCTAGTTTCTCTCAAATACCTGTGTCAGCGGAAGATCAATCAAAAACTACTTTTACTTGCCCTTTCGGTACTTTTGCTTATAGACGTATGCCTTTTGGTTTATGTAATGCACCTGCTACCTTTCAAAGATGTATGATGGCTATATTCTCTGACTTTTGTGAAAAGATTTGTGAGGTGTTCATGGATGATTTAACCGTTTATGGATCCTCATTTGATGATTGCTTGAGCAACCTTGATCGAGTTTTGCAGAGATGCGAAGACACTAGTCTCGTCTTGAATTGGGAAAAGTGCCACTTTATGGTTAATGAAGGCATTGTCTTGGGGCACAAAATCTCCGAGAGAGGTCATTGAAGTTGATAAAGCTAAAGTTGATGCTATTGAAAAGATGCCATGTCCCAAGGACATAAAAGGTATAAGAAGTTTCCTTGGTCATGCCGGTTTTTGTAGGAGGTTCATTAAGGACTTTTCTAAAATCTCTAGGCCTCTGACTAATTTATTGCAAAAATATATTCCTTTTGTCTTTGATGATGATTGTGTAGAAGCATTTGAAATACTTAAAAAAGCTTTGATCATTGCACCTATTGTTCAGCCACCTGATTGGAATTTACCTTTTGAAATTATGTGTGATGCTAGTGATTATGCTGTAGGTGTTGTTCTAGGGCAAAGAGTTGATAAGAAATTGAATGTTATCAAGTATGCTAGTAAGACTCTTGATGCCGCCTAGAGAAATTATGCTACTACTGAAAAAAAATTCTCAGCAGTTGTGTTTGCATGTGATAAGTTTAGACCTTATATTGTTGATTCCAAAGTTACTATTCACACTGATCATGCTGCTATTAAATATCTTATGGAAAAAGAAAGATGCTAATCCTAGACTCATTAGATGGGTTCTCTTGCTCCAAGAATTTGATTTGCATATTATTGATAGAAAGGGAGCTGAGAACCCCGTTGTAGACAACTTGTCTAGGTTAGAGAATGTTCTTGATGACCCACTGCCTATTGATGATAGCTTCCCTGATGAACAATTAGCAGTCATTAATGCTTCTCGTACTACTCCTTGGTATGCTGATTATGCTAATTACATTGTTGCTAAATTTATACCACCTAGTTTCACATACCAGCAAAAGAAAAAGTTCTTTTATGATTTAAGACATTACTTCTGGGATGACCCACACCTTTAGAAAGAAGGAGTAGATGGTGTTATTAGACATTGTGTACCTGAGCATGAATAGGAACAGATCCTACGCAAGTGTCACTCTGAATCATATGGAGGACACCACGCTGGAGACAGAACTGCA
The DNA here is from genome assembly GCF_018294505.1 of Triticum aestivum. NCBI lineage: Eukaryota > Viridiplantae > Streptophyta > Magnoliopsida > Poales > Poaceae > Triticum > Triticum aestivum. The sequence goes on along the minus strand of NC_057813.1, from coordinate 41,384,011 downwards.
CATATGGTATTGCAATCCGGTTTTTATTGGCCTACTCTCTTCAAAGATGCTCGTAAGTTTGTATTATCTTGTGATGAATGTCAAAGAATTGGTAATATTAGTAGACGTCAAGAAATGCCAATGAATTATTCTCTTGTTATTGAACCGTTTGATGTTTGGGGCTTTCATTATATAGGATCTTTTCCTGCCTCTAATGGATATACACATATTTTAGTTGCTGTTGATTATGTTACTAAGTGGGTAGAAGCTATTCCAACTAGTAATGCTGATCATAACACTTCTATTAAAAGGCTTAAAGAAGTTATTTTTCTGAGGTTTGGAGTCCCTAGATATCTTATGACTGATGGTGGTTCACATTTTATTCATGGCGCTTTCCACAAGATGCTTGCTAAGTACGATGTTAATCATAGAATCGCATCTCCTTATCATCCGCAGTCGAGTGTTCAAGTAGAGTTGAGCAATAGAGAGCTCAAATTAATTTTGCAAAAGACTATTAATAGATCTAGAAAGAATTGGTCCAAAAAACTTGATGATGCATTATGGGCCTATACAACTGCATACAAAAATCCTATGGGTATGTCTCCGTATAAGATGGTTTATGGAAAAGCTTGTCATTTACCTCTAGAACTTCAACATAAAGCATATTGGGCTATCAAAGAGCTCAACTATGACTTCAAACTTGCCGGTGAGAAGAGGTTGTTTGATATTAGCTCACTTGATGAATGGAGAACCCAAGCCTATAAAAATGCCAAGTTATTCAAAGAAAAAGTCAAACACTGGCATGACAAAAGGATACAAAAGCGTGAGTTTAACGTAGGTGATTATGTGTTATTATTCAACTCTCATTTAAGATTTTTTGCAGGAAAATTTCTCTCTAAATGGGAAGGTCCTTACGTTATCGAGGAGGTTTATCGTTCGGGTGCCATAAAAATCAATAACTTCGAAGGCACAAGTCCAAGGGTGGTGAACGGTCAGAGTATCAAACATTATATCTCAGGTAATCCTATCAATGTTGAAACTAATATTATTGAAACTGTAACCCCAGAGGAATACATAAGGGACACTTTCCAGAATGTTCCAGACTCCGAAAAGGAATAGGTATGTGGTACCGTAAGTAAACCGACTCCAAAACAATTCTAAAGGCAATTTTTATCAGTTTTGGAATATTTAAGAATTTTAGGAAAAAAGAAGTAATCTGGGAAGGACAAGAGGCCTCCACGAGGGTGGAGGGCGCGCCCACCCTTACTGGGCGCGCCCCCCTGTCTCGTGGCCACCTCGTGTGCCTCCCGGACTCTGTTTTCTTGCACATTACGTATTTTGGTCCGTAAAAATTCATTATATAAACTCCCGAAGGTTTTGACCACCGTATCACGCAAATATCCTCTGTTTTTGTTTCAAGCTATCCCTGTTGTAGATTTAGAGCAAGATGTCTTCTCAAGAGTCGGCCGGGGAGAGTCAGGTGTCTCACCCGACACTAGGTCCGGGAGCAAAAAGCGATGCTTGTCACTTTGGACCATGAACGGGGGATGAGATGGAGGCCGACTTGAAAAGGATAGATGCCATGGAGGAAGATCAAGAAGTCACCTCTTGTCTCCAAGCAGAATTCATGATGGGGGAACTACATAGCACGGCTATTCCAAATTCGGTCATCCCTTCCAACTTTAGATTCCTTTCTTATGAAAATATGAAAAAGAGCGTCACTTGTTCTCTAGAAGCTATGCAGCATCCTTGGGTAAAGGGAGCTTTAGCAGTTACGGGCAAGCTCCGCAAAGAAATTATGGACCTCAAACAACAAGTCAATAAGCTCAAGGAGGAGAATCGTATCCTGAGGGGCATCATTGCCAAGAAGGTCATAACACCAATCGTGAATAAGGAGACATAATTACATGGGTATGGGCACTCCCCTTGGCAACTGCCAAGCTTGGGGGAGGTGCTCCCGTATCGTATCACCATCACACTCCTATCATTACCATTTTATTTAGTTCGATCCTTTTAGTAGTATCTTGATCTAGTAGATTGAAGTTTTGATATCAAGTAGCTTTGAGTTTTGCTTAGTGATCTCTTTATGTAATCGAGTCTGTGAGCTATCTATAATAAATATTAGTGTTGAGTCAAGGGCTTTGCTATCTTGCTATGATCTCGAGAAAATAGAAAGAAAAAAAAGAATTCATTTGATCTTATGGATAGTAATGACTTCACACATAGAAAGTATGAGGCATAAAAGTTGTTGAGAGTTGATAAGCATAGTTTTGGTCATCGTTGCAATTAATAGGAAGTAATAAGGAAAGAGAGGTTTCACATATAAATATACTATCTTGGACATCTTTTATGATTGTGAGCACTCATTAAGTATGACATGCTAAAAGAGTTGACGTTGGACAAGGAAGAAAACATAATGGTTTATGTTTTCTCAAATCTCAGTTAAAGTATATTGTCATTGACCTTCCAAACATGTTGAGCTTGCCTTTCCCCCTCATGCTAGACAAATTCCTAGCACCAAGTAGAGATACTACTTGTGCCTCAAAATATCCTTAAACCCATTCTTTCCATGAGAGTCCACCATATCTACCTATGGATTGAGTAAGATCCTTCAAGTAAGTCGTCATGTTGCAGGCTTATTAGTGCAAAGAAAATAAGCTTTATACGATCTTGTTATGGAAGCAATAAAAGCGCTGGACTGCATAATAAAGGTCCATACACAAGTGGCAATATAAAGTGATGTTCTTTCGTACTAAGATTTTGTGTATCCAACCCTAAAAGCGCATGACAACCTCTGCTTCCCTCTGCGAAGGGCCTATCTTTTACTTTATGTTTTTACTTTATGCTTGAGTCAAGGTGATCTTCACCTTTCCCTTTTTCATTTTATCCTTTGGCAAGCTCCTCGTGTTTGAAAGATCATGATATATATATATCCAATTGGATGTTCGTTAGCATGGACTATTATTGTTGATATCACCTAAAGGTGAATACGTTGGGAGGCAACACAATAAGCCCCTATCTTTCTCAGTGTCCGGCTGAAACTCCATAACCACAAGTATTGCGTGAGTGTTAGCAATTGTAGAAGACTATATGATAGTTGAGTATGTGGACTTGCTGAAAAGCTCTATTCCTGACTCTTTGTGATGTTACGATAAATTGCAATTGCTTCAATGACTGAGATTATAGTTTGTTAGTTTTCAGTGAAGTTTCTGAACCATACTTGACATTGTGGATTGATTGTTACTTGAGCATAAGAAGTCATATGACAAAATCTATATATGTTGTTGTTATAAGAATGGTCATGATGCCCTCATGTCCGTATTTTATTTTTATCGACAGCTCTATCTCTAAACATGTGGACATATTTTTCAATTTCGGCTTCCGCTTGAGGACAAGCGAGGTCTAAGCTTGGGGGAGTTGATACGCCCATTTTGCATCATGATTTTATATCAATATTTATTGCATTATGGGCTGTTATTACACATTATATATCAATACTTATGGCTATTCTCTCTTATTTTATAAGGTTTACCATGAAGAGGGGGATGCCAGTAGCTAGAATTCTGGCTGGAAAGGAGCAAACATTGGAAACCTATTCTGCACTGCTCCAAAAGACCTGAGACTCCACGAAACTTATTTTTGGAATTAATAAGAATTATTGAGTGGAAGAAACCCCTCAGGGGGCCCACACCCTAGCCAGGAGGGTGGGAGGCACGCCCACCCCTACTGGGCGCGCCCCCTGTCTCCTGAGCCCCCTGGTGGCCCTCCGATGTCTATCTTCTGCTATATGAAGGCTTTTACCCTGGAAAAAATCACGGGCAAGCTTATGGGACGAAACTCCGCCGCCATGAGGCGGAACCAATCTAGAGCTCCGGCAGAGCTGTTCTGCCAGGGACACTTCCCTCCGGGAGGGGGAAATCATCACCATCGTCATCACCAACGATCCTCCCATCGGGAGAGGTTCAATCTCCATCAACATCTTCACCAGCACCATCTCCTCTCAAACCTTAGTTCATCTCTTGTATCCAATCTTGTATCCAAAACCACAAATTGGTACCTGTGCGTTGCTAGTAGTGTTGATTACTCCTTGTAGTTGATGCTTATTGGTTTACTTGGTGGAAGATCATATGTTTAGATCCTTAATGCATATTATCACTCCTCTTATTATGAACATGAATATGCTTTGTGAGTAGTTACGTTTGTTCCTGAGGACATGGGTGAAGTCTTGCTATTAGTAGTCATGTGACTTTGGTATTCGTTCGATATTTTGATGAGATGTATGTTATCTCTCCTCTAGTGATGTTATGTGAATGTCGACTACATGACACTTCACCATTATTTGGGCCTAGAGGAAGGCATTGGGAAGTAATAAGTAGATGATGGGTTGCTAGAGTGACAGAAGCTTAAACCCTAGTTTATGTGGTTCTTCGTAAGGGGCTGATTTGGATCCATATGTTTAATGATGTGGTTAGGTTTACCTTAATATTTCTTTTGTAGTTGCGGATGCTTGCAATAGGGGTTAATCATAAGTGGGATGCTTGTCCAAGTAAGGGCAGTACCCAAGCACCGGTCCACCCACATATCAAATTATTAAAGTACCAAACGCGAATCACATGAGCGTGATGAAACTAGCTTGACGATAATTCCCAGGTGTCCTTGGGGGCTCTTTTCTCATTATAAGAAATTTTCCAGGCTTATCCTTTGCTACCAAAAGGATTGGGCCACCTTGCTGCACTTTATTTACTTTCATTGCTTGTTACTCGTTACAATTTATCTTATCAAAAAACTATCTATTACCTACAATTTCAGTGCTTGCAGAGAAAACCTTACTGAAAACCGCTTATCATTTCCTTCTGCTTCTCGTTGGGTTCGACACTATTACTTATCGAAAGGACTACGATAGACCCCCTACACTTGTGGGTCATCAGACCCCTGCTCTCCTCCTTTATATACGGAGGAGGGGGGCACCCCATAGACACAACAATTGATCCATTGGATCTCTTAGCCGTGTGCGGTGCCCCCTCCACCATAGTCCACCTCGATAATATTGTAGCGGTGCTTAGGCGAAGCCCTGCGTCGGTAGAAAATCATCGTCACTACGCCGTCGTGCTGACGGAACTCTCCCTCGACACTCGGCTGGATCGGAGTTCGAGGGACATCATCGAGCTGAAGGTGTGTAAGAACTCGGAGGTTCCATGCTTTCGGTGCTTGATCGGTCGGGCCGTGAAGACGTACGACTACATAAACCACGTTGTGCTAACGCTTCCGCTTTCGGTCTACGAGGGTACGTGGACAACACTCTCCCTCTCGTTGCTATGCATCACCATGATCTTGCGTCTGCGTAGGAATTTTTTTTAAATTACTGCGTTACCCAACAAAATGTCACCAACATCGCCGCCCCACGGATTACACGGAGCCGGCACACCAGCATCGCCGCACGGTCACTTCATCAAGGCAGCATTGACCACGTCGCAAGTTAAAACCTGCATCGGCATGGCCGAACCGCTGCTTGATCGAGCCGATGTCCATCACATCGAACTACTTCAACAACTCGGCTGACATGGTAGCTGCAACATCACCTCATCGACCTGCTCCGTCTCCTTGTCTGGACCGGGGCCTTCTTCATCCCTTCATCGACCTACTCCGGAGACTTCGGCGTCGTCTACCGACCAACTTCGTCACGTTAGCTACACCGGGGCTTTGCCTCAGCAAGACAACCTTTTCCAGCATCGCCATGCCGCCGCTCCATCGCTCACCAGGCAACGGGTGTGCGGATCAAGTCCCAATTTTGGGAGTAACCTTTTTCAGATTGCTACAACAGATAAACCAGGTGCTATTAATCCTAGTAATTTTTTCTTGCTTGGGTTCATTTTTCCAAAAAATTATTATGCTGGTTTGTTCCATCATCTGTACACAGGTCTGTCAAATGATGGCTGCATTAATGATGTTTGCGTGAAGGTTCGGTCTATTTCCCGTCCACAGTTCGGCGAACGCCGCATCTAGAGCCCGGACCGCCCTACAAATTCAGGCTTTGTCACGCCTTCACTGCATCACGCCGACGCCCTGCATCGGCTTTGGCTTCGGCGCCAGGCCACATCCCTTTAAATAAATTATTTTTGCGTAAAGCAATTATGCAAGGATAATATATATATTATTATTATTTCCTAGACCGCACTATTTTATGTGTGCAGGTAATCGATTTTGACTGCGTTACGCGGTCACTACTCCAGAGTGCCGAACTCCTTGCTCGGACACCTCGACCTTGGGGGTTGGGACCTCGGCCATGCCGAGGACTGCGAACCTTGTTGGATCTGCCTCAGATCAATGGGTGTCTTCGTCCCGCCACAAGCCCGAATCGCGTCATCAACACCGAGCACATTAACCAGCTAAGTCGCTTTCATGCTCAGAGACTTTCTGTTTTAAATTTTGTTTGGTTCGACCAAGCATTATACTTTTCTTGGAAAAAATGTTGTTTGCGACAAAATGCCTTGTCAAAACTTTGTTTGCGACAAACAAATTCAAATACCCCGTTTATTTGGGGGCTTCCTTCATGAAGCCTTTCCTCTTGCATATGATTATACTTGTACGGCTTTGTTCCTTGTTCGTGTATTACGCCACAATATGCACCGTATTGACTAAAGTGTTCCACAAGCTGGGTTGCCTTGCTCCTGTGCTTACCCCTACGTTCCCAATAGTTCGGCTAGGGAGCACCTCTACGATTGTCATGATCGGGTCATCCGAGCTCGGACCTCACACTGGGTGAAGCTGAAAGCTAGCGCTCTTATTGTTTTCAATCATGGTCGGCACACAATGGAACTCACGATTACAAAAAAATCTATTGCAAAGTCTCATAGTAACAATGAGCAACCGAAGAAAGGTATCGGTGGAGGTACTATTTTCTTCGAAGATGCTTCTTACACTTTGTCAATAATATAGCATAAGTTCCCTGAGCGCGCTTTGTCTGTTATAGCATTATGGCCTGATTGCCTGGTTATCGGAAACACCGTCGATATTCTTGACAGGTGGAGTACATAACACTTTTTGGCCCTTGACCGAAGAGGGATAAGCCGACGGTCGGTTAAGACGCGTATAAAGTTCGGATGAACACAGATATGATATAAGTACTTCGGTACATACAATCGTTATACATAAAATTCTTTTACCCAAGTCACTTGGGGGCTCCTAAAATTTATATATGAGTTGTAAATGTGTTTTCTTCTTGGTCGCTGCAAAGTCTTTTTCGACTCGAGTGTATGGTCAATAGCCGGATAGCCTGTCTTCTCTCTAAAAATCGCTCGAGTTTAGTTCGCTAAGCTGACCTCGGAGAAGTACTCCGCCTTTGGGATAAGGAGCTTGAAGCCGTAAGCTGACCCGCCCGAAGTCTTGAGATCGGATGTGTCATGTTAAAGCACAACCGAAGCACAATTTTTTTTATCAATTTTCGTATTGGCACCGAACACTTGATCTTGTTCAGACGTCAAGTTTTCACTGACGTTTCTGGGTTTTCCAAGCTTATGGCACTTTTAAACTATTTGTGCGTTTCTAGCATAAGTCTCGCAGTGCAACGTTGGACACCTTTAGAGATTCGGCAAAAACATTCTCGGATATTGCTATATATGCATCGGTTTCAACTTGTGTCTTCGGTCAATAGTTAGGTTGTCCGGCTCCTGTGCTTGCCTGCTATGTTCTGCTTTGTTCGGCTAGGTGTGCAAAGGGAGAACCACTTGTGATTGTGCTTCCAGATCGCATGGTTAAGCACCTCAGTGGAGAAAGTTGAAAACTGATTGTCACAATAGGCGTAAACTGGTCAGCGATCCGATGACTATGTTACATGACGGGACATTCATAACATTGGCCGAAGTGTTTACGGCTTGACCTCGGCTGTCGCCGAACACTGACTGGGGGCTCGTAGCTAGCTTCCCCAATTTAAATCTCCTATGACTAAGTGAAAGTTATAAAGCTCACATATTTGATTTCCTCATTTCCGCTAACACAACCGCCTTCGGGCACCGAGACGTCGGCTAAGGGTTGTCTTGTTATTGCGGAAACACCCTACATAGTATCTACAAAGGGGTAGAAGCCGACGATGGGTCACTTTCAACTGATAAATGGTTGCAATGGAGTCAAAATAAACATATCATCGGCATTTGTATTTAATATACAAGAGCCGCCTTCCGTAATCGTCTTTATAAAGCCATAAATATGCACCAATTTGACTTAAGATTTTTGCTAAGCTGGGTTGCCTGGCTCCTGTGCTTACCCCTACATTCCCGATTGTTCGGCTAGGCGGTAAAGAGAGCACCTCTGTGATTGTTACTACCGGGTCATCCGAGTTAGTACCTCAGACTGGGTGGAGCCGAAAGCTAGCAATCTTAAAGGATCACATTGGTCGGCAACGACGGAAGTGAAAATTTTGGTTCATTAATACCATAGAGTTCGGGAACTTGCCCCGAACTCAATCCTCAATATTTTTCTCCCACATTGGTCAGAGGTGAGGTTTCATGATCATGATAAGCATGACGACCCAAAGAAAGGAACCGATAGCGGGACTATTTTCCTTGGAAGATGTTTCTTACAGTAAGTAATATAACATATCTCTCTGTGCACCTTTGTTTATAAAACCATATGGCTGGATTGCCTTGTTTTCCATTAATCTTTGACCTTATAGCGGCTTTATAAAGTAGGAAAACACTCCTCGGCTACTGGCCGAAGAGGTTGAAGCCGATGGTCGGTCAAAAAGTTTTGTACAATACGGATTCGAGCATTAATAATATAGAGTACTTGGATACATAGAATCATTACACATAATCTGTGATTTTACTATGCATATCGATCCTTAATTCGGCCACCCGTGCCCACATTAAGGCTCGGGGGCTACTGGGCTTTGCGCTCATTATTTATAAATATTAAAGTGGCACATCGATCCCCTGATCTGGTGTTGCCACCCGACCAGTGTCTCTGGGGCTACTGCGTTGCCTGTTCAATGCGGAAAATTCAAAGTGCTTAGTGTTCGACTTGACCGAACTATAGGCAAATGCGTCTTTGGACAACAATAGGTACCATCTGGACCTATCTGGTGTCAAGCTAATATATTGCGGCAACTTCTCAAGACCCTCTCTCAAGGGCCCGTTTCGCCGATCACTATTATCTCTAATATATTACACTGCATTTTTATTCCTATGTATGCTGCCGAGCTAGGGGTTGATCCTCAGGCCGATTTCGCGCATAGACCTGAGTCTCGGGGCTACTAGGAATAGCGGTTTCATATTTTCCTTCAGGTGCATCTCGGGGTTTAGAATGATACACACCTTGAGGGTTATTGGATATACATATACTGGCTATATACCTCGGCAGAGAATAAATTACACCAGTTAAAAATATTCACAAAAAATCAGCCCGCGGTCGGGCTGTTGCACCACCTTGGAAGCAATCCGGCATAAAGCTCAGGCGCCAGTGGCTGGCTCCATAGAGGGCATTTTCGGCATTAAGCACGGCTAAATTCCTTCAACTTTTTAGAACCAAGGTGATCTATGACACCTCGGACATAGTCCGACATTGGAGCTTGGACACAGTCCGGCGCTGGAGCTCGGATACCTTTGGGTGTTGGAGCTCGGAAGCAGTCCGGCGTTGGTGCTCGGCTGCAAAATATACCTCAAATGCAGTCCGTCGTTGGAGCTCGGATGCAAGAGGACACTGCCTCCCGAGAACAACTTCAAACCCGAGGTGTGGCATAAAAATAACAAGGCATTGATAAAGGCCGGAAACTTAAAGGGTCTCCTCGGATACCCGATGTATAAACTCTTCAGATGCACTTCGGCGATCCTCAAGATCGAAGATGAGAAGATTTGTTGAACCAACTTTCAAGACCGATGACCGAAGATGAAGAACAGTTCGGAAGAATCGGGGAGCGTCCCCAACTTGAAGACCGGTTCAGGGGGCTACTGACGGTGTCCTGGACTAGGGGTACTCACCATGTCGTCTCCCGATCAGTTAGATTGGGCCGACGACCCCCATGGCCGTATACTCATGGGCCAGTTCGGACAGCTGTCGCATACAAGGAAGATTCAAGAAGACTGGGTGAACAAGAAAAGGACTCCTCCCCACCGGCGTATTCGGCTAGGACTGTTGTTATCCTAGGCCTCTGGTGCATTATATAAACCAGGGCTAGGCTAGTTGACAGATCATTGTGACATTACCATATGAATCATACAGGCTAGACTTCTATCATTTTAGCCATCATGATCTCGTGGTAGATCAACTCTTGTAATACGCATATTCATCAAGATCAATCAAGCAGGAAGTAGAGTATTACCTCCATAGAGAGGGCTGACACGTCTCCAACGTATCTACTTTTCCAAACACTTTTGCCCTTGTTTTGGACTCTAACTTGCATGATTAGAATGAAACTAAACCAGACTGACGCTGTTTTTAGCAGAACTGCCATGATGTTGTTTTATGTGTAGAAAACAAAAGTTCTCGGAATGACCTGAAAATCCTGTTGGAAATATGCCCTAGAGGCAATAATAAAATGGTTATTATTTATATTTCCTTGTTCATGATAATTGTCTGTTATTCATGCTATAATTGTATTATCCGGAAATCATAATACACGTGTGAATACATAGACCACAACATGTCCCTAGTGAGCCTCTAGTTGACTAGCTCGTTGATCAACAGATAGTCATGGTTTCCTGACTATGGACATTAGATGTCATTGATAACAGGATCACATCATTAGGAGAATGATGTGATGCACAAGACCCAATCCTAAGCATAGCTCAAAGATCGTGTAGTTCGTTTAGCTAGAGCTTTTCCAAATGTCAAGTATCATTTCCTTAGACCATGAGATTGTGCAACTCCCGGATACCGTAGGAGTGCTTTGGGTGTGCCAAACGTCACAATGTAACTGGGTGACTATAAAGGTACACTACGGGTATCTCCAAAAGTGTCTGTTGGGTTGGCACGAATTAAGACTAGGATTTGTCACTCCGTATGACGGAGAGGTATCTCTGGGCCCACTCGGTAATGCATCATCATAAAGAGCTCAATGTGACCAAGTGTCTGGTCACGGGATCATGCATTACGGTACGAGTAAAGTGACTTTCCGGTAACGAGATTAAATGAGGTATTGGGATACCGACGATCGAGTCTCGGGCATGTAACGTAATGATTGATAAAGGGAATTGTATACGGGGTTGTTTGAATCCTCGATTGTGGTTCATCCGATGAGATCATCGAGGAGCATGTGGGAGCCAACATGGGTATCCAGATCCCGCTGTTGGTTATTGACCGGAGAGGTGTCTTGGTCATGTCCGCATGTCTCCCGAACCCATAGGGACTACACACTTAAGGTTCGGTGACGCTAGGGTTGTAGAGATATGAGTATGCAGTGAACCGAAAGTTGTTCGTAGTCCCGGATGAGATCCCGGACGTCACGAGGAGTTCCGGAATGGTCCGGAGGTAAAGCATTATATATAGGAAGTCGAGTTTCGGCCATCGGGAAAGTTTCGGGGGTCACCGGTATTGTACCGGGACCACCGGAAGGGTCCCGGGGGTCCACCGGGTGGGGCCACATATCCCGGAGGGCCCCATGGGCTGAAGTGGGATGGGAACCAACCCCTGGTGGGCTGGTGCACCCCCCCCTTGGGCCCCCCCTACACCTAGGGTTGGAAACCCTAGGGGTGGGGGCGCCTCCACTTGCCTTGGGGGGCAAGGCACCCCCTCGGCCGCCGCCCCCTTGGAGATTCAATCTCCTAGGGTCGGCTCTCCCCTGGGGACCCTATATAAATAGGGGGGAGGGAGGGCAGCCGCACCCATGCACTTGGCGCCTCCCTTCCCCGTTGCTACACCTCTCCCTCCCGCACACGCTTGGCGAAGCCCTGCCGGGATCCCTGCTGCATCCACCACCACGCCGTCGTGCTGCTGGATCTCCATCAACCTCTCCTTCCCCCTTGCTGTATCAAGAAGGACGAGACGTCTTCCCCAACTATACGTGTGTTGAACGCGGAGGTGCTGTCCGTTCATCACTAGGATCATCGGTGATTTAGATCACGACGAGTACGACTCCCTCAACCACATTCTCTTGAACGCTTCCGCATGATCTACAAGGGTATGTAGATGCACTCCTCTCTCTCGTTGCTAGATGAACTCATAGATTGATCTTGGTGAAACCGTAGGAAATTTTTTATTTTCTCTAACATTCCCCAACAGTGGCATCATGAGCTAGGTCTATGCGTTGTTCTCTTTGCACGAGTAGAACACAAATCTGTTGTGGGCATAGATGTTGTCAACTTTCCTGCCACTACTAGTCTTATTTTGCTTCTGCGGTATTGTGGGATGAAGTGGCCCGGACCGACCTTACACGTACGCTTACGTGAGTCATGTTCCACCGACTGACATGCACTAGTTGCATAAGGTGGCTAGCGGGTGTCTGTCTCTCCCACTTTAGTTGGAGCGGATTCGATGAAAAGGGTCCTTATGAAGGGTAAATAGAAGTTGACAAATCACGTTGTGGCTTTCACGTAGGTAAGAAAACGTTCTTGCTAGATCCCTATTGCAGCCACGTAAAAGATGCAACAACAATTAGAGGACGTCTAACTTGTTTTTGCAGCAATTGCCTTGTGATGTGATATGGCCAGAAGTTGTGATGAATGATATATATATATATGTGATGTATGAGATCATGTTCTTGTAATAGGAATCACGACTTGCATGTCGATGAGTATGACAACCGGCAGGAGCCATAGGAGTTGTCTTAATTATTGTATGACCTGCGTGTCAATGATCAACGCCATGTAATTACTTTACTTTATTGCTAAACCGTTAGCCATAGTAGTAGAAGTAATAGTTGGCGAGCAACTTCATGGAGACACGATGATGGAGATCATGATGATGGAGATCATGGTGTCATGCCGGTGACGAAGATGATCATGGAGCCCCGAAGATGGTGATCAAAGGGGCTATATGATATTGGCCATATCATGTCACTGTTTAATTGCATGTGATGTTTATTATGTTTATGCATCTTGTTTACTTAGAACGACGGTAGTAAATAAGATGACCCCTCATAATAATTTCAAGAAAGTGTTCCCCCTAACTGTGCATCGTTGCGAAAGTTCGTCGTTTCGAGGCAACACGTGATGATCAGGTGTGATAGATTCTAACATTCACATACAACGGGTGTAAGACAGATTTGCACATGCAAAACACTTAGGTTAACTTGACGAGCCTAGCATGTACAGACATGGCCTCGGAACACAAGAGACCAAAAGGTCGAACCTGAGTCGTATGGAAGATACGATCAACATGGAGATGTTCACCGATGATTACTAGTCCGTCTCACGTGATGATCGGACACGGCCTAGTCGACTCGGATCATGTATCACTTAGATGACTAGAGGGATGTCTAATCTGAGTGGGAGTTCATTAAATAATTTGATCAGATGAACTTAGTTATCATGAACTTGGTCTAAAAACCTTTGCAAATATGTCTTGTAGATCAAATGGCCAACGCTCATGTCCACCTCAACTTCAACGCGTTCCTAGAGAAAACCAAGCTGAAAGATGATGGCAGCAACTATACGGACTGGGTCCGGAACCTGAGGATCATCCTCATAGCTGCAAAGAAAGATTATGTCTTAGAAGCACCGCTAGGTGAAGCTCCCATCCCAGAGAACCAAGACGTCATGAATGCTTGGCAGTCTCGTGTTGATGATTACTCCCTTGTTCAGTGCGGCATGCTTTACAGCATAGAACCGGGGCTCCAAAAGCGTTTTGAGCAACACGGAGCATATGAGATGTTCGAAGAGCTGAAAATGGTTTTCAAGCTCATGCCCAGGTCGAGAGATATGAAGTCTCCGACAAGTTCTTCAGTTGTAAGATGGAGGAAAAAAGTTCTATCAGTGAGCACATACTCAAAATGTCTGGGTTGCACAACCGCTTGACTCAGCTGGGAGTTAATCTCCCGGATGACGCGGTTATTGACAGAATCCTTCAGTCGCTTCCACCGAGCTACAAGAGCTTTGTGATGAACTTCAATATGCAGGGAATGGAAAAGACCATTCCTGAAGTATATTCAATGCTGAAATCAGCAGAGATAGAGATCAAAAAGGAACATCAAGTGTTGATGGTGAATAAGACCACTAAGTTCAAGAAAGGCAAGGGTAAGAAGAACTTCAAGAAGGACGGCAAGTAAGTTGCCGCGCCCGGTAAGCCAGCTGTCGGGAAGAAGTCAAAGAATGGACCCAAGCCTGAGACTGAGTGCCTTTATTGCAAAGGGAAGGGTCGCTGGAAGCGGAACTGCCCCAAATACTTAGCGGACAAGAAGGCCGGCAACACTAAAGGTATATGTGATATACATGTAATTGATGTGTACCTTACCAGTGCTCGTAGTAGCTCCTGGTTATTTGATACCGGTGTCGTTGCTCACATTTGTAACTCAAAGCAGGAGCTGCGGAATAAGCGGAGACTGGCGAAGGACGAGGTGACGATGCACTTCGGGAATGGTTCCAGAGTCGATGTGATCGCCGTCGGCATGCTACCTCTACATTTACCTACGGGATTAGTTTTAAACCTCAATAATTGTTATTTAGTGCCAGCTTTGAGCATGAACATTGTATCTGGATCTCGTTTAATACGAGATGGCTACTCATTTAAAACCGAGAATAATGGTTGTTCTATTTATATGAGAGATATGTTTTATGGTCATGCCCCGATGGTCAATGGTTTATTCTTAGTGAATCTCGAACGTGATGTTACACATATTCGTAGTGTGAATACCAAAAGATGTAAAGTTGATAATGATAGTCCCACATACTTGTGGCATTGCCGCCTTGGTCACATTGGTGTCAAGCGCATGAAGAAGCTCCATGCCGATGGACTTTTAGAGTCTCTCGATTATGAATCATTTGACACCTGCGAACCGTGCCTCATGGGCAAAATGACCAAGACTCCGTTCTCCGGAACAATGGAGCGAGCAACCAACTTATTGGAAATCATACATACTTATGTGTGCAGTCCAATGAGCGTTGAGGCTCACGGAGGATATCGTTATGTTCTCACACTCACTGATGACTTGAGTAGATATGGGTATGTCTACTTGATGAAACACAAGTCTGAGACCTTTGAAAAGTTCAAGGAATTTCAGAATGAGGTAGATAATCAACGTGACCGAAAAATAAAGTTCTTGCGATCAGATCGTGAAGGAGAATATTTAAGTCACGAATTTGGTACACACTTAAGGAAATGTGGAATCATTTCGCAAGTCACGCCACCTGGAACACCTCAGCGTAACGGTGTGTCCAAACGTCGTAATCGCACTTTATTGGATGTGGTGCGATCTATGATGTCTCTTACCGATTTACCGCTATCTTTTTGGGGATACGCTCTAGAGACAGCTACATTCACTTTAAATAGGGCACCGTCTAAATCCGTTGAGACGACACCGTATGAATTATGGTTTGGGAAGAAACGAAGGTTGCCGTTCTATAAGTTTGGGGATGCGATGCTTATGTCAAGAAACTTCAACCTGAAAAGCTTGAACCCAAGTCGGAAAAATGTGTCTTCATAGGACACCCTAAGGAAACCATTGGGTATACCTTCTACCTCAGATCCGAAGGCAAGATCTTTGTTGCTAAGAACGGGTCCTTTCTAGAGAAAGAGTTTCTCTCGAGAGAAGTAAGTGGGAGGAAAGTGGAACTTGATGAAGTACTACCTCTTGAACCGGTAAGTAGCGTAGCTCAGGAAGATGTTCCTGTGGTGCCTACACCGACTGGAGAGGAAGTTAATGATGATGATCAAGGTACTTCGGATCAAGTTACTACTGAACTTCGTAGGTCCACAAGGACACGTTCCACACCAGAGTGGTATGGCAACCCTGTCCTGGAAATCATGTTGTTAGACAATGGTGAACCTTCGAACTATGAAGAAGCAATGGCGAGCCCAGATTCCAACAAATGGCTTGAAGACATGCAATCCGAGATAGAATCCATGTATGAAAACAAAGTATGGACTTTGACAGACTTGCCCGATGATCGGTGAGCGATAGAAAACAAATGGATCTTTAAGAAGAAGACGGAGGCGGATGGTAATGTTACCATCTATAAAGCTCGACTTGTCACTAAGGGTTATCGGCAAGTTCAAGGGGTTGACTACGATGAGACTTTCTCTCCCGTAGCGAAGCTGAAGTCCGTCCAAATCATGTTGGCAATTGCCGCATACTATGATTATGAGATATGGCAGATGGACGTCAATACGGCATTCCTTAACGGTTATCTTAAGGAAGAACTGTATATGATGCAGCCAGAAGGTTTTGTCGATCCTAAGAATGCTAACAAGGTATGCAAGCTCGAGTGATCCATTTATGGGCTGGTGCAAGCATATCGGAGTTGGAACATTCGCTTTGGGTTTATGCAGACTTATGAAGAAGCCTGCGTTTACAAGAAAGTGAGTGGGAGCTCTGTAGCATTTCTCATATTATATGTGGATGACATACTTTTGATGGAAAATGATATAGAACTTTTGGACAGCATTAAGGCCTACTTGAATAAGTGTTTTTCGATGAAGGACCTTGGAGAAGCTGCTTACATATTAGGCATCAAGATCTATAGGGATAGATCAAGACGCCTCATAGGTCTTTCACAAAGCACATACCTTGATAAGATATTGAAGAAGTTCAATATGGATTAGTCCAAGAAAGGGTTCTTGCCTGTATTTCAAGGTGTGAGATTGAGCTCGGCTCAATGCCCGACCACGGCAGAAGATAAAGAAGAGATGAGTGTCATCCCCTATGCCTCAGCCATAGGATCTATTATGTATGCCATGCTGTGTACCAGACCTGATGTAAACCTTGCCATAAGTTTGGTAGGAAGGTACCAAAGTAATCCCGGCAAGGAACACTAGACAGCGGTCAAGAATATCCTGAAGTACCTAAAAAGGACAAGGGACATGTTTCTCGTCTATGGAGGTGACGAAGAGCTCGTCGTAAAGGGTTACGTCGATGCTAGCTTCGACACAGATCTGGATGACTCTAAGTCACAAACCGGATACGTGTATATTTTAACTGTTGGGGCAGTAAGCTGGTGCAGTTGCAAGCAAAGCATCGTGGCGGGATCTACATGTGAAGCGGAGTACATGGCAGCCTCGGAGGCAGCACATGAAGCAATCTGGGTGAAGGAGTTCATCACCGACCTAGGAGTCATACCCAATGCGTCGGGGCCGATCAAACTCTTCTGTGACAACACTAGAGCTATTGCACTTGCCAAGGAGCCCAGGTTTCACAAGAAGACCAGGCACATCAAGCGTCGCTTCAACTCCATTCGTGAAAATGTTCAAGATGGAGACATAGATATTTGTAAAGTACATACAGACCTGAATGTGGCAGATCCGTTGACTAAACCTCTCCCTAGGGCAAAACATGATCAACACCAGAATTCCATGGGTGTTCGATTCATCACAATGTAACTAGATTATTGAACTCTAGTGCAAGTGGGAGACTGTTGGAAATATGCCCTACAGGCAATAATAAAATGGTTATTATTATATTTCTTTGTTCATGATAATTGTCTATTATTCATGCTATAATTGTATTATCCGGAAATTGTAATACACGTGTGAATACATAGACCACAACATGTCCCTAGTGAGCCTCTAGTTGACTAGCTCGTTGATCAACAGATAGTCATGGTTTCCTGACTATGGACATTAGATGTCATTGATAACGGGATCACATCATTAGGAGAATGACGTGATGGACAAGGCCCAATCCTAAGCATAGCTCAAAGATCATGTAGTTCGTTTAGCTAGAGCTTTTCCAAATGTCAAGTATCATTTCCTTAGACCATGAGATTGTGCAACTCCCGGATACCGTAGGAGTGCTTTGGGTGTGCCAAACGTCACAACGTAACTGGGTGACTATAAACGTACACTACGGGTATCTCTGAAAGTGTCTGTTGGGTTGGCACGAATCGAGACTGGGATTTGTCACTCCGTATGACGGAGAGGTATCTCTGGGCCCCCTCGGTAATGCATCATCATAAAGAGCTCAATGTGACCAAGTGCCTAGTCATGGGATCATGCATTACGGTATGAGTAAAGTGACTTGCCGGTAACGAGATTAAACGAGGTATTGGGATATCGACGATCGAGTCTCGGGCATGTAACGTACCGATTGACAAAGGGAATTGTATACGGGGTTGTTTGAATCCTCGACATCGTGGTTCATCCAATGAGATCATCGAGGAGCATGTGGGAGCCAACATGGGTATCCAGATCCCACTGTTGTTTATTGACCGGAGAGGCGTCTCGCTCATGTCTGCGTGTCTCCCGAACCCGTAGGGTCTACACACTTAAGGTTCGGTGACGCTAGGGTTGTAGAGATATGAGTATGCAGTGAACCGAAAGTTGTTCGGAGTCCCGGATGAGATCCCGGACGTCACGAGGAGTTCCGGAATGGTCCAGAGGTAAAGAATTATATATAGGAAGTCGAGTTTCGGCCATCGGGAAAGTTTCGGGGGTCACCGGTATTGTACCGGGACCACCGGAAGGGTCCCGGGGGTCCACCGAGTGAGGCCACCTATCCCGGAGGGCCCCATGGGCTGAAGTGGGAGGGGAACCAGCCCCTGGTGGGCTGGTGCGCCCCCCCCTTGGGTCCCCCCTACGCCTAGGGTTGGAAACCCTAGGGGTGGGGGGCGCCTCCACTTGCCTTGGGGGGCAAGGCACCCCCTTGGCCGCCTCCCCCTAGGGCCGACGCCCCCCTGGAGACCCTATATAAAGAGGGGGGAGGGAGGGCAGCCGCACCCATGCACTTGGCGCCTCCCTTCCCCCTTGCTACACCTCTCCCTCCCGCAGACGCTTGGTGAAGCCCTGCCGAGATCCCTGCTGCATCCACCACCACGCCGTCGTGCTGCTGGATCTCCATCAACCTCTCCTTCCCCCTTGCTGGATCAAGAAGGAGGAGACGTCTTCCCCAACCGTACGTGTGTTGAACGCGGAGGTGCTGTCCGTTCAGCACTAGGATCATCGGTGATTTGGATCACGACGAGTACAACTCCCTCAACCCCGTTCTCTTGAACGCTTCCGCACGATCTACAAGGGTATGTAGATGCACTCCTCTCTCTCGTTGCTAGATGAACTCATAGATTGATCTTGGTGAAACTGTAGGAAAAATTTTATTTTCTACAACGTTCCCCAACAAATCCACGGAGGCAAGTTTTGGAAAATATAAAAAATACTGGCGAAAGAATCAAGAACAGGGGGCCCACACCCTATCCATGAGGGTGGGGGCGCGCCCACCCCCCCTCGGCGCACCTCCCTGTCTCGTGGGCCTCCTGAGGCTCCACCAACCTCAACTCCAACTCCAGATATTCCGTTTCCTGGAGAAAAAAATCAAAGAGGAAGTTTCATCGCGTTTTACGATACGGAGTCACCGCCAAGCCCTAATCTCTCTCTCAGGAGGGCTGATCTGGAGTCCGTTTGGGGCTCCGAAGAGGGGGATTCGTCACCGTCATCATCATCAACCATCCTCGATCACCAATTCCATGATGATCACTGCCGTGCGTGAGTAATTCCATCATAGGCTTGCTGGACGATGATGGGTTGGATGAGATTTACCATGTAATCAAGTTAGTTTTGTTAGGTATAATCCCTAGTATCCATTATGTTCTAAGATTGATGTTGCAATGACTTTTCTATGCTTAATGCTTGTCACTAGGGCCCGAGTGCCATGATTTCAGATCTGAACCTATTATGTTTTCATGAATATATGTGTGTTCTTGATCCTATCTTGCAAGTCTATAGTCACCTATTATGTGTTATGATCCGACAACCCCGAAGTGACAATAATCAGGATACTTCTCGGTGATGACCGTAGTTTGAGGAGTTCATGTATTCACTATGTGTTAATGCTTTGGTCCGGTTCTCTATTAAAAGGAGGCCTTAATATCCCTTAGTTTCTGCTAGGACCCCGCGGCCACGGGAGGGTAGGACAAAAGATGTCATGCAAGTTCTTTTCCATAAGCACGTATGACTATATTCGGAATACAAGCCTACATTACATTGATGACTTGGAGCTAGTTCTGTGTCACCCTATGTTATAGCTATTACATGAGGAATCACATCCGACATAATTATCCATCACTGATCCAATGCCTACGAGCTTTTCACATCTTGTGCTTCGCTTATTTACTTTTCCATTGCTACTGTTACAATTACTACAAAACTATTATCTTTTCTATTGCCACTATTACCTTTATTATCATACTACTTCGCTACTAAATACTTTGCTGCAGATACTAAGTTATCCAGGTGTGGTTGAATTGACAACTCAACTGCTGATACTTAAGAATATTCTTTGGCTCCCCTTGTGTCGAATCAATAAATTTGGGTTGAATACTTTACCCTTGAAAGCTGTTGCGATCCCCTACACTTGTGGGTTATCAAGACTAATTTCTGGCACCATTGTTGGGGAGCATAGCTCTATTCTCTAAGTCACTTGGGATTCATATCTGCTGATCACTATGAAGAACTTTAAAAGATCAAAGAACTGAAATTTATCCCTCAACTACGAGGGGAGGTAAGGAACTGCCATCTAGCTCTGCACTAGATTCTCCTTCTGTTATGAATAAGCTTGCGACACCTAAACCTTCTACTGCCATGAATTCTGATATGTCGCATGTTATTGATGATGCCACTTCTGCTATGCATGATACTTATGATGAAACTACTTCTATGCTTGATACTACTGTGCCATTAGGTGAATCTATTGATGAACAACTTACTAAGGCTAGGGAGAATGAAATTATTGATGAAAGTGATGATGAAGGTTCTCCTCCTAATTATGAATTGCCTGTTGTTCCTGAGGGTTATGTTATGGATGAAGAAAATGCTAGAGATTATCTTGCTTGCAATGATTGATCAGATCTTAAGAAATTGTTAGGTAAGCTGAAACAAAAGACTCTAAATGCTAGAATGAAACATGACCCTACTTTTTGCCACTTCACCTATCTTTGTTACTGATAAGGATTATGAATTCTCTATTGATCCTGAGATTATTACTTTAGTTGAATCCGATCCTTTCTATGGCACTGAATCTGAAACTGTTGTGGCACATCTCACCATGTTAAATGATATAGCTACCCTGTTTACTAATGATGAGAAGTCTCGCTATTATTATATCCTTAAGATATTTCCGTTCTCATTAAAGGGTGATGCTAAGACTTGGTTTAATTCTCTTGATCCTGGTTGTGTGCGTAGTCCCCAGGATATGATTTATTACTTCTCTGGTAAATATTTCCCTACTCATAAGAAACAAGCTGTCTTGCGGGAAATATATAACTTTGTGCAAATCAAAGAAGAGAGTCTCCCACAAGCTTGGGGGAGGCTTCTCCGATTACTTAATGCTTTTCTTGATCATCCTCTTAAGAAAAATGAAATACTTGATATCTTTTATAATGGACTAACCGATGCTTCCAAGGACTACTTGGATAGTTGTGCTGGTTGTGTTTTCAGGGAAAAAATAGTCGACATAGCTGAATTACTATTGAATAATATGTTGACTAATGAAAATAACTAGACTCTTCCTGAGCCAATTCCCGAGGCAATTCCTGAACCAATTGAGGCAACTCCTGAGCCTATTCCTAAACCCATTCCGAAGAAGAGAGGTGTTCTATTTTTCAGTCCTCAAGATATGCAAGAGGCAAAGAAAACAATGAAAGAAAAAGGTATAAAAACCGAAGATGTTAAGAATTTACCACCTATTGAATAAATACTTGGTCTTAATATACCACCTGTCAAAGAACCACATTGTCTTGATAACCCGACACTGGTAGTAAAGGTACATTCTCTCTATAGATATGATAAAGTTGAAATTCCCTCTACTAAATTTCATAGCCCATGCTCAGATGAATTTGATGACTTTATGGCTAGACAAGAAAGTTTTAATTCTTATGTTGGTAGAGAATTAAAGAATAATTCTTTCGAGATAGGGCTTGAGTGATTATATGGCTAGAGTTAAAGGTGAACTTAAACTCATTAGCAAATATGCTTCTATGGTTACCACTCAAGCTGAACAAGTACTTAAGGCTCAGAATGAATTACTAGATGAACTAAATAATAAACATGACTTTGCTGCTAGAGTGGCTACTAGAACTAGTAAAATGACTCAGGAACCTTCGTATCCTGAAGGGCACCCTAAGAGGATTGAACAAGATTCTCGGAATAATAATCTAGATGCTCCTAGTTCTTCTAAGAAGAAGAAAAAGAAAAATGATAGGACTTTGCATGCTTCTAGTGAACCTAATGTACAAAGACCTAAGAATCATAATGATACTTCTATCCCTGATGCTGAAACACAATCCGGAGATGAACATGAACCTGATAATAATGCTAATAATGATGTTCATGTAGATGCTCAACCTAGTAATAACAATGATATAGAAAGTGAACCTGTTGTTGGTCTTGATAACCCACAAACAAGAAACCAACATTATGATAAGAGAGATTTTGTTCATAGGAAACATGGTAGGGAAAGAGAACCATGGGTTCAGAAACCCGTGCCCTTTCCTCCTAAACCATCCAAGACAAAGGATGATGAGGACTTTGAGCATTTTGCTGAAATGATTAGACCTATTTTCTTTCGCATGTGCTTAACTGATATGCTTAAAACAAACCCTTATGCTAAATATATAAAAGATATCATTACAAATAAGAGGAAAATACCTGAAGCTGAAATCTCCACCATGCTTGCCAACTATACCTTTAAGGATGGAATACCTAAGAAACATGGTGATCCCGGAGTACCCACCATACCATGCTCCATAAAAAGAAATTATCTTAAAACTGCTTTATGTGATCTTGGAGCAGGTGTTAGTGTTATCACTACAAAAAAAGACACATCCGTGACATTTTGGGCCGAAAAAAAAAAATTGTCATACATATGACACTTCTATGATGATAATTGTGACAAAAACCGGTATCATCATAGATGTGGTGGGCTCCTACTTCTATGACAAAACATCATGAAAGAAAATGGGCTTTTCGTCCTGGGCGGACCCGAGACGCAACTGCATGACATTCTTTGGGCCGTCCATGACGGAAAAACCGTGGTAGAAGCGAGGGCGAGGAAAATTTCGAGGAGTTCCCGGTTACGGTGAGTGGTCGGGGGCCAAGCGATGCGCGTTTCTCTCGTACACGTACGCGTGCGTGTGCGAGGCGTTGGCTCTAACTGAACCCGAGCAAGGCGTTGGGCTCTAACTGAACCCAAATGATTGCACTGCAGGCTACGCGTTACTGAACCCAAGCGATCGATTCCTTCGCTACTGCTGCTAACTAAAGTTGATCGATCCTGCCTCTCTGGATGAATAGTGAGCGTTGAGGGGGGGGGGTGGATGAACAGTGAGCGGCAGGAGTGGATGAACAGGACCCGTGGCATTGCCTCTGGATGAACAGGACCCCGATCGATCGAGCCGGTTGGGGCTGGATGAACAGGACCCCGTCGAGGGCTGGATGAACAGGACGACCCCATGGAGGGCTGGATGAACAGTAGATGGTGGAGGGGTGGATGAACAGTAGCCCGTGGAGGGGTGGTTGAACAGGAGCCCGTGGAGAGGGGTGGTTGAACAGTAGCCGGTTGAGTAGCGCGCGGTGGAGGCTGGATGAACAGGAGCCCATGGATGAACCGTCGCAGGTGGAGGCTGGAGGAGGTCGGCAGTGGATGAACAGTAGCCCGTGAAGGCTGGAGGAGGTCGACGGTGGAGATGAACAGTATCCCATGGAGTCCCGTTTTGCGGTACGCCACACCCCTCCCGATGAACATGACCCCCGTTTCGACCGTAGCGCTCCAACACAAGTCCGTTTTGTCTGTTTTGCGGTACGCCACACCCCTCCCGATCAACAGGACCCCCGTTTGGACCATAGGAGGTCCATTTCCTCCATTTGCGGTAGGCCACACCCCTCCCGATGAACAGGATCCCTTTTTGAACGTGGTCGGTCGAACACAAGGCCGTTTCCTCCGTTCTGCGGTACGCCAGGCCTCGTTTCCATCGCCTGTTCCGTCCAAGCCCTCCCGATGAACACGACCATGCATTCCGTTCCGACCCAGCCGGTTGGCTTCCCATGAACACGATGACGACGCTGTTTCTCCGTTCCGACCCAGCCAATGTACACGAGCCCTGGCCATACGTATATATGCGTGAGTAGGCGTTCGAGACCCCGCCCGTATGTACACATACGTGGCCGTATTTTCTTTCTTGCACCCTGGCCGATGTACGTACGTGTACATGCTATGTGCGTGCCTCTACTACGACACGTGCGCGCCTCTACTACGACACGTGCGCGCCTCTACATCCACCCGTATGTACATACACATTCGCGACCAGAATGACAACGCTACGTATGCTTTGACCAGGTGGGTCCCGACTGTCAGACACTTCCTTGTGTGCGAAGATGTAGCTGGTGGGTCCCAGCAGTGAGGGGGGCGAATCATTTTTTTTGCCCAGACGCACTTCCTTGTGTGCGAAGGTGTGGCTGGTGAGTCCTAGCAGCCAGGGGGGCGAATCGTTTTTTTTCGGACGCACTTCCTTGCGTGCGAAGATGTATCTGGTGGGTCCTAGCAGTCAGGGGGGTGAATCATTTTTTTCAGACGCACTTCCTTGCGTGCGAAGATGTAGCTGGTGGGTCCCAGCAGTCAGGGGGCGAATCATTTTTTTCGCGAAATACGATGGCCCGTCCGGTGGATCCCCGCTGTTAGGTGGAGTAAAATTATTTTGCGCGTAAGAAGGAGGCACTTCCGATGGTGTGGCGTACCCAGCTATCAGCTTCTCCACGTACAGTCCACGTCCGATGGAAGTCGTCCCTTGACCACGTTGACCACGCCGCGCCGAGAGCACCACGGCGGTGGACGACGGCGAGGCCTAGGAAGGGGACGACGCGGAGCCGGGGAAGACGCGGCAGTGGATGCACACACGGAGAGGAGTACGCGGGTTCATTGGTTCGGCTGCACTGCCGTCGCCGCAGAATAACAGGGGGTGTGGGTGAGTGGAGGGATGGCCTGGCCAACGGTGGGAGTAGTAGGGGCGGTGAGGCCTCCGCGGCAGCACAGCCGGCCACGGGAGGTAGGAGCAGGCGGCACGACCGGCGCTGCTTTGGCCGGCTGGAGCAAGAAGACCAGAGGTTCAAGAAGCATGATGGCCGTTGGATGGACATCGTATGGTCACTGCAGCTAGAATCGTTTATATTGACTAAGTTGACAAAGCCCGTGGTATGTCAACTTAGTAGGCCCACAGGTCAGCTTCCGAAACGAAGCGCCCCAAATGTCAGGGGGAGGAATCATTTTTTGGGCGGGTGAAGCTAGAATATCCGAGATTGAAGAGGAAGCACGACATCCGTTGGATGGACATCCAACAGCCACTGCTGCTAGAACCGTGTGTTGAATATAAGTTGACAAAGCTTTGCATATGCGTCAACTCTGTTTTTTTAGGGGACGCGTCAACTTAGTAAGGCTAGAAGTGTGTGGGAGAGAACTTATAGCCCATTTGAGATTTGTAAGAATGTGCAGCCCATTTTTGAATTCTAATGGAATTTACTACAACCCATTTACAATTTGTTAAAAGTACAGCCCACTTCAACCAACCGTTCAGAACAGAATTCAATAAAATTTCCCACATTTTGATGGGATCCGAAATATTTTTATCCTGAAATTTCTAGTCAGATTAAATACAATTTCCATATAAATTAATATTATGTAAAAATCCAATGAAACATTGTGCTCGCAACAATTAATGAAATCAAAAATTTCAATATCCAAAAATAATATTTTATAAAGTAATTACGTGGTTGGTGCATTTTTTTTATAGTTACTGCCTAGTTTTTATAATTACATCCCATTTATTATTTCTTAAAGCCCATTTTCTTGTTAAGCCTAATGCATCCCTCCTAGGAAAGATTTGCAGCCCAGCGGGACGGAGAATAACAACTTGACCTTGCCTGGGTATTCCTAAAAAAAGTATAGCTGAGCTAGTCATTTTCAGCTTGAAAAAAATTAATATCTGGGCTGGATATCTGGCCTGGGCTAGACGGGCCACAGCCCGCCCAGTTAATATCTGCAGCGATGTTTTCGTTGTTGTTCAGAGGAGAAAAATTAATATCTGGGCTAAACATCAAAAAACTCTGCAGTGCTCACACCTCAAAAACATAAATACTGCTCGAGCTGCTTGGTCCCAGCTGTCGGCCGCTTCTTGTGCAAGTCTCTCGTTTATTGACTAGTACATAGGTTGACAATGGTGTGGGACCGTGATGTCAGGAAACCAGGAGGAAGCAAAATAAATTATAGTTTTTTATATGTAGTGTATCAGTTTTGAGATGGATCCAGAGCATCAATCATAACCGTTGATCTCCAAAATCCAACGGCTAAGATCAGCCAGATTCGCCATGAACAGTAGACTGGTGTTGCCTCTGCTGTGTTCTAGAATATTCACGTGGCCCTTCCAGGAAAAAAAAGGCCCATATGCGATGCCTCATGGGCTATATTTTATGGCTTGAGCGCATGACGACTTGAGCCCAGATAAGAAGGTTTGGGAGGAGAATGGGAAGAAAAAATAATAGAGTAACATATAGTTTTTTAATGAACCTCTAGTGTTTTAGATGTGAATGTACACTTTTTTGTATGAATATTAAAAACAATTGTGGGTGGAATTCCATTTATCAAAATCACTCCATTACTCCCTCAATTCCACAATGTAGTGCCTATAGATTTTTGTGAAAGTCAAACTTTGCCAACTTTGACCAAGTGTATAGAGAAAACTGTCCACATTTATAATACCAAACATGTAAATTCTGAAAATATAACTCATGGTGTATCCAATGATGTGCATTTGGTATTCTAGATGTACCTACTTTTCTCAATATACATGGTCAAAGTTTGTAATGTTTGACTTTTATAAAAATCTATAGGCACTACATTATGGAACGGAGGGAGTATATTTTTTTCGAGTCACACTCCAAAATCACTCCATTCTTTTAAGATGTGCATTGCACATGCATACATACTACTCCCTCCGTCCCAAAATAAGTGACTCAAAACTTACTCAACTTTGTACTAATGTTAGTACAAAGTTGAGTAAGTTTTGAGTCACTTATTTTGGGACGGAGGGAGTAGTATATAATAAGGAGCCACTTGCGTACGTTAGGCTATGGCCCTGGTGGGTCCCCATTGTCATCCTCTCCAAGTAAAGTCATCTCCTCGCCCGCGCGCGCTTTCCGCCCGAAACAGTCAGCGCCGCCCGCCCCGCTTCCCGGCGCAGGCGATTACTCCGTCTTCAAATGACACAAGTGTCGTCCGACCGTCCATCTGCCGCCCACATTAATGATACGCGGTTGCCAAGGCGGCTACTCCGGCGCCACACACCCATCCCTCCGCCGCCCACCATTGCTATATAAACTGCTGCGCCGGCCATAGCCGCAGTCATCCGCATTTGTTCCCTTTCTCCTGTCCACACCACTATTCCCACCATGGCTTCCTCACGCTCCAGCGCTCTTCGGGACGGGCGGACGATGGACCACAAGGAGATGGCAGCCATTGTTGCCGACCGGCTGGCCGGCAGGTAGCCATAGGACGACGACCTCCCAATGGAGAACATGGTAGTCAACGATCCGGCGCAAACCCCCTCCTCCACACCATCCTCGCCGGTGCATTGCACCATGACCATCAGCGAGGCTCGTGCCCAATATATGGACACGGTGAGGCAGATGCGTGAGGAGCAGTTCCGGGAGGCGCACGTCGATGCCGCCTACAACCACCATCTCCTCCAGGAGCACCTGCAGGTGGAGGAGCAGATCACCGCGGAGCGGGCGGAGCAAGAGGCGCTGCTCGACTCGTACCGCTCCGCCCGCAAGGGCCGCCTCAAGCGCTAACGGTACCGCATGCGGGTGGCAGAGGTTGCGGCCACCTACAAAGAGGGCGATGAAGCGGGCGAGGCGCTGTTTGGCAAGACCGAGGATGAGGCAGAGGACAATGCCAGCTCCGACGAGTCACCGCTCCGCTGGCATCGATGAGGCCCTACTCCGCTGAGGCCCCGTGGTGCCAACAACGAGGCAGAGGACATCACCGGCTCAGCCGAGGCCCCACCCTACCAGTAACGTGGGGGAGGATTTCCACCGCTCCGCCGAGGCGCCGCCCGCCGGCAACGAGACAGAGGACATCGCCGGCTCCGCCGAGGCCCTGCCCCGCTGCCAACGAGGTCGCGCCACACAGAAAACGAGGAAGAGTAGAACACGGTAGGTCGCCGCTGCTTGGGTCCAAGTAAGGCCACCGCTGCTACCCTCCGGTTGAAGCCAAGCTAGGCGGGTTGACCATTGACGGCTGGTTAGCTTCTTGGCGGCGACGTGGAGTCGGAGAGCTACGCTAGAGAAGAACGGTGCTTCTACTTAACTGCTGGTGCAGTTGGCTGACTGACACGTTGGCCCAACAGGCCACATGTCAGTTACGCAACTGCACCTGCAGTTAAGTCACTGAAGCTTCTGTTCGGCTCAGCGGGACACCGGTGGGTAGCTTCGGTTAATTAATTATACCTCCACCGCACCCCTTTTTAGTTGAAGAATGTATGAAATGTAATGAAATCCGTCATGTTTATATGAAATCTGACTGTGTATGAATGAATTTATTTTGATTAGTTTGAATTCCTGTATCACTGGCATTGGATGAACATGCAAAACAATACGTACTAACATTATTCCCAGGGTGATCACCTCGTTTGCAGCAGTTTCACATGTACTCCCTCCGGTCCTTTCTATACAAGTTTTGTCTACAGTTTCACATGTACTCCCTCCGGTACTTTGACCAATCTTACACAAAAAAGTATGCACTTTCACAATGTGCGAAGTAAAAAGGAACAGAAGGAGTACAAAGAGTTTGAGCAGATTTTGAGCGTTTCTGTACATTGCAATCAAACACACAGGGCTAGAAATTCATAGAGATCATTCAAAACAATCGATGCATCTCAGCGACTCACGTGTCAGAAGCAATGTTTACTTCACAACTAAAGAATAAAGAAAAATTTGATCAACGCTGCTGACAGCAAGGGCGTCCCATTCAAAGATATCAAACGCATGTCTTAAAATCAATGAGAAAAATTTGTCAAGGTTGTCCCATTCCAAAATATCAAATGCCTATGATTGTGGAATGGGCAAGGTTTGCCATCAGTTCAGACATTGACATGGAACCTCGTGCTAAATAAACCAGCTGTTCTTTTTGTGCAGTTGCACCAAAATCAACCAAATTCGCGCGTAGCTTGTATGATTTCGCCCTTATATGTTGCAACGCCTTCTGAGCTGAAGTTAGTTTGGTCTTGTGGGGAGTAATGTAACCATCCTTCAACTGCTCCTTCTGATGAGAATCCTAGAACAACATTGTACTCGCGCATCATAACAAAACAATGGAGATTTGTCAGTCCTTCCGAGCTGAAGTTAGTTTGGTATTGTGGGGAGTAATGTAACCATCCTTCAACTGCTCCTTCTGATGAGAAGATAGACAGGGCTTCTTCATCCTAGCATAATCGGAACTAGTCACTTCACGTACTCCATATTATTCTTCAGAGGAAGATGATCCTGTTGTGCAAAGACAAGAGGACAACTAAATGCTAGCATCCCTATTTGCTTGAAAAAAAGGAAAGGAAATATTTAAAGCAACACAGATGAAGCACTTCCAAAGGACAATACCACTTTTTCATGACAGTGTCTAAACAGTAGCACAACACCAATAGAGATGACAAAGCTCAATCATATGGATGAATTAGTGGGCGAGTACCAACCTTTGTCAGGAGGCTTATTGTGTAGAGCATACACATCAAGCACTTCTCCGGAACCATCTGTTGCTATCTACAATGGTGGCCATGCTTACTATATACTCCTCGATTAGTTTAATGTTTACAACATCTTTTTGTGCAGTTCCACTAAAATATATGGTATCTTCAAAGAAGATCCCTGTTTGCACAAGTAGAGATAATTATGTATTACATTAAGAGTGTCATCAAATCAGTGGCAAAACAATTGCTCGTTCCAGCCATAGCAATAAATTAAGATGCAAAACTATATCATTACTTGTGTCATCACAGTTCTAGTGCTTCATTACAGCACCGGGAGTTGATTTTTGTTTTTCGTCTTGTTCTTCCCCTTCATCACTTGGTTCAATAACAGACAAGCTTCACCTTCAATGTAAGATTTGGCATGTCAATTAGGGAGCACAAGTATAGCACTAAACAATGACATTAATTTTGTGATGAAAGCAGCAAAATACAGGCCAACAGTTGTGAAATATCCTTATCTTACTTCAATGGGATATTACGATGCACATACAGATTGGAAGTCTTGTCTCCATTTGTGCAGTTCACTAAAATCAAGCAACATTATCATACAAGTAGCACAACATATGAAAGCACACTGCAGAATCATGTGAAAGAAGGCTAGTACTAACCTCTCATGATGCGGAATTCAAACAACTCACAAGAAGAAGATATGAACCAAATTTGCCAACACAGATGGGAAGTAAGATCTCCTCTTGTGCAGTTCCACTAAGATCAAGCAATCAAGCAACGTTGTCGGTGTGACATTTTGGTTGAACTGCACAAAACACTCTTAAAACAAAAGTGTTTTGTGCAGTGCAACAAAAGGTCACAATGGCAACAAGGTGAAGTAGATAACCCTGTTTACACAGAGGTGCAAAGGAAACAATTAGTGGTTAATAATGGTGGATGACACAGAAGCCAACAAAAAGAAGCATCTACCTTATCTAAATGGGAAAGAAAGCGACAGTAGCATTTCTCAAATGGTGGCATTGATTAATATTAACATAGAGATTGTATTAACATTAAAATTCGTTGAACATGTAATTTGCATTTAACTGTGGCATTGCATCAATTTTCCAGTGGCATTATTATAGGGTGTTTGTTTATAGGGACATTTTGGTGTAGGGACTAAAAAAACTCCGTGTCAGTCCCATCTAGACCGAACGGGAGGGACTTTTAGGGACTAAAAGTGGGCATTTGGGACTAAAAAAAGAAGACCCCGAGGGAGTCTTTTTGGGACTTTTTCCAACAGTTGCCCCTGCCATGCATCACACCTTGTCTCTATTAGTTCATTACTAGGGGTAACATGTTCTTTTAGAATGTCATTTAATAACCTCTAGTCCATGTTTAGTCCCTGGAACCAAGAAGGTAGGGACTAGGGATTTTTAACCAAACAGGGCCTTAGATTAACAACAACTAATGAGTTGCACGGGACAGTGGATGCACTAGCACCATGTGCATCTACCAATGTACTGTGGTCATGCACAGTCTATTGCAACAAAGAATAATCAACCAAGGAGCATATTTGTGTTGGTCCCAGTTTTTTTTATCTTTAGACACCTTTCCCTATGTGAGCGCAGCAAATCTAGTCCTGCTCAAACTCTACAGCCTTGTCCCCCAAAACAAAAGATCAATTCATTACAGATGTGCGTACTGCTTTTGTCATTGTTTTCCCTTTTCGACCAACATAGGTGCTGGATAGCCAGTCTGTACTAGTACTTTCGCCCCTTCCTTTCCTCTTTGAACCACGTCCTAGATTTATGCGATACAGCTTTCCCCACAACTTTCCCCCATTCCTTTCCTCTTTGAACCACGTCCTAGATTCATGCTACACAACTTTTCCCCTTCATTTCCTCTTTGAACCACGTCCTAGATTCATGCTATATACAACTTTTCCCACTACTTCCCCCCACTCCTTTCCTCTTTGAACCACGTCCTAGATACATGGTATACATGCAGCT
This sequence comes from Triticum aestivum, assembly GCF_018294505.1. Taxonomy (NCBI): domain Eukaryota; kingdom Viridiplantae; phylum Streptophyta; class Magnoliopsida; order Poales; family Poaceae; genus Triticum; species Triticum aestivum. The sequence goes on along the minus strand of NC_057813.1, from coordinate 41,352,240 downwards.
AGAGCAATGCATGTGGAGTAAGTAAATTATACCTGAAGGTTCTTGGGGCGTGGTTCGGTGGGCGACGGGACGGTGACAAAGAAGAAGGGGTCGGAGGCCCTCCCCACGGCGCCGATGGGTGAAAGTGAACAGTTGCGCCGGTAGTGGATTCCCTCCCTCGCCGATGGTGACAGCGTTAAGCCTCCTTCCCTTCTAGGCAGACGGATCCTGCCGGCTCTTTGAGCAGCAGTGAGGGGAGAGAGAGGCCAACGAAGTCTTGTTTAGATCTGGAGAAGGCGAGAGAGTTTGAAGAGAGCAACTACAAGCAGTGAGGCTCCAGCGTGTATATATATACTGGAGGGAGAGTGTGAAGCGTGCAAACCCTAGAAAACAAGTGCCAAGGCTGCAGCTTATACGTGATGAGGTGATTATACGGTCACTACGGTCACTACGAGATCGTATAGCTCCGTATCCATCCATTTTGACCAGTCAAAGAATCCTCCTGGCACAAATTATGCTCAAGTGTAGTTATCGAACCCGAGACCTCAAGTTTGATGAGTGAACAGGCTAACCAACTACACAACCTCTCGTGATGTTCAACGAGAGGGAAATAACCTTTTATACATTCCTGCATTTGTGTGACAAGCATGACGTGTTTGTGTGTGTGGGGGGGGGGAGTCATTGGGATTTCAATCATAATCGTGTCATGTGGCTTTGGTGGTAAGACTATCCACAGTGGTGCAGAAATAATGCAGCCTTAGTAACCTTACCTCTCTCCACGTAGTACGTTGGGTCCGACCAGTCAGAGGGTGAAACAAACAAATTAATAAGAAAAATTAAAAGCGCCAGCGGTGTATCTTACCTCACACATCTCGCTACTGCTCGGGAACACTGTCCAATTGATCCCTCTGTTCACTCATGTACTACTTTAAGTGAATCCTTATTATAACATGCACACAATTTTGGGCACTTGTAGTGTGCCACCATATCTCGTATACTTACTACTCCCTCCGTCTAAGTGTAATAAGTCACGTTAGAAGGTGCAACAGGACCAAGGTGAATGTGTGTGTGTGTGTGTGTGTTTAACAGCATGTGTGTGTTAGAGAGAGCGACAGATCGACCTACTCCTACAGAGAGAAGGTGCATCCTCTCATTTGTGAGCATGTCCGGTAGGGACATGCGGACAGCTGCCACGCCCGCTCCTGACCATCCTGGCCCACCCAAAGCCCCTCCATCACCTGCGCGTGCTTCCCGCCCGAAATGGTCGGCGCCGCTCCAAAGAATCGGTGCCGCATTCATGCCCGGGCAGAGCGGAAGCGACCTCTCACTGGCGCAAGAGTGATGGTTGCTTCATCCGTCCAACTTACTGCTGGGTCTATGTGATTTGACGGCTCATTGGTCTTTATTACTGAGGTGGTAGGACTGCTGGATGTCTCACGCTTTGGGCGAAAGGAGGTACTACTAGATTACAATTTTCTCCATCTTACAGCGGAGGAGTGCAAGAGTAGTGAAAACACGCAGGCTCCATGCGTTGCCGCGGAACAGCCATATATCTCTCTATGCACAATTATCGATTTCATTGAACTAAAAAAAACTCTATAACCGCATAACAAATGTGGTAGCAAAACTAAATAAACACCCATCATCATTTGGATCATCCCACGTAAGGAAAATAGATCAGCCAACTCCTACTGCATAATGGGATTATATTTTTCTTTTTGACATGTTAATGGGACTTAAAAGCTCACTTACATGCATGCTACTGGTGCATGCTTGCATGTAGATTATATTTTTCTTTTTGACATGTTAATGGGACTTAAAAGCTCATTTACATTCATGCTACCGGTGCATGCTTGCATGTAGACATGTTGATGTGATTTAAAACCCACTCACATGCATGCCACGGTATTTCTGCATGCTTGCATGTGGCTTAGTGCGGAGCCTCTCAACGTCTAGATCAGACGGCTATTATGGACTGATTTAGTTCATCTAACGGCTACATTAATTTTGATGATGTGGCTCAAGGAGAGGATAGAGAATTCCTAGTAGTGGGGGCTAGCTAT